>NC_141176.1:46465000-46547500 GCF_055505025.1 Bos grunniens
AAATATGCCTACTCAGCAAAGGAAGGAAGGACAGTGTTTTGTAATTCTTTTAGAAACAGATATACTTGTCCACTTACAAAATAAAAATGTACAAAAGAAAGATTGTTTCAGCTCCACTAAAAATATCAGATATGTCAGTATTTCCAAAATGAAGTTTTATTTTGGAGCTAATTCTCAAATAAACATACATAAGAATGTGCACATTTCCTTTGGGTCATTTCCATACCAGATTACGTAAAATTTCAAATTGAAAATAGAAGAAATAGAAATCATGGCTTAGACAATATGCAAATAAATTGCAAAATTAGAAACAGTTGATTCATTAAACCAATAAATACTTTCAATGAAGGAAATAAAATAGTCATTTATAATAACCATAAATAAATATTTACATGAAGCAGATTTACAGGTGGAACTAATATGTTAATTTGGGCTTCCCTGGTGGCTCAGCAGTACAGAATCTACCTGCCAATGCAGGAGATGCAGGTTTGATCTCTGCTTTGGGAAGATCCCCTGGAGAAGGAAATGACAACCCACTCCAGTATTCTTGTCTGGGAAAAATCCCATGGACAGAGGAACCTGGCTGGCTACACACAGTCCATGGGGGTCACAAAAGAGTGGGACATGACTTAGTGACTAAACAAAAACAATAACAATAACAATCTACTAGTCACTCTCTATCTCACTTTTAATGCTATAAAAATATTAGCTATTGGCATGACTACATAAAAATATTTCTTAAACAGTGAGGAAGTGAGTCACTCTGTGCCTATCAAAAGAGCTCAAAAAAATAAAGCTGAGTAAGTGGAGTAATTAATAGTCTATTCTGTTTTCTCCACGGGGAAAAGACATTTCGTCTGACCAAGTAAAAGCAAAGCTACTATAGTAAGTAAAATTATTATAAATGTAACTATTATTTATAATGTATCCAAAAATAAATATTAATACTCTCTAATTGATTGCTTTGGCATTTAATTCATGAAAATTATCTGCAAGTAGTCATATACTTCAACTTTCTAAGTATCCAAAAAAGTTACCTAAACCTTAAGTTAAACCTTAAGTTATGGATGTCCTGGAGTAGCACCTGACATCTTCATCATCAATACATTCTACTTCTTTTAGTAAAGTTCATATTAATTATGTAAAAATAAATTCCTGGACAATGTAAATTTTATTCTAGGTAACACTGAGGTAGTTAATTTTACAAGTGGCCCACATAACATTACCAAAGTATGGAAATTTCCAAAGAAAAGGGCTTTTCACTCCATGCAGGTCTATATAGTCAGACGAATTACTACTAGGTTCAGATTTTTCATATATGTGTGTGATATTTACTATAAATTAATTTGTATAATGTCAATCTAGAATTCAAAATAGAAAGTCATTTTTGAAGATAATCCAAAAATTAGAATTTTTAAGTAATGAAAAATGTACAAAAGGAAATATATTTCAAAAAATTAATTTCCACAAACAGGAGAAAAGTGACGGTAGTCATTTAAAAAGGATGTTGTGTAGGAAAATGGTCCACAAGGTTGGATGCTAAGAATACAACATTAATAAGAGGATATTTCAATATGGCCAGTTTGCTAACTACTTCATTGCCTCTAATGCTCTACCTTCAAATTCAGAATATCAGAATGAGAACCTTCCAAACAAGTCTGTTAACCATTGGAAATCTTGAACACTGCCCATGAAGAATACACAACAAAAGAATATGTGACAAAAGAAATATTTTATGGCCTGAAGCAAATCCCCTGTGTTTACGGGCTTCATCTTAAATTATTCCTGCTTCTAAAATGACAGAAGTCACTGGGGTCGCAGAGTCTGACAAGACTAAATGACTGAGTACACTAACAAAAGAAAGTTTTCATATTTTTTTGAAAACAAAGGGAAAAGACTCAATTATAGGGAAAATTAGAATATATATGAATAAAAATTGTGTGAAATTGTAGCAGAAAGAGAAAAAAGAAAGGGAGATTTTGTATTTCATATGGTTCATTTCACATATCTGACATGCAGTAAATATTTACCTATTGATTATATCATTTTGGTTTATTTAACCCAAGACTGAAATACACTAATGTAGATTAAGTATTCAGTACTTAGTTCCAATTATATGTGCTCACTTTTTCTATAATTGGGGAAAAAACAGCTAATACTGTAGCATACAGGATCTAATGTGTAACATACATTTACTTTTTGGAAAGCAAAAAATTAGATAGATTCCAAAATAATAAAAATGTGCATAGGGAATTATATGCATGGTATGAAGCATGCTCAAAAATGTTTTGGAAATAACAATTCAAACAATTTGATAAACCAGGGAACAAATTATGCATGAGAGTTATCACTGAAAATCAGCACCAGTGACAGATTTGGGGGGAATAAAGAGAGATGCAGCATAAAGAAATAGAGAGCCTGGTTATATGATTTCAGTGCCCTGGCATATATTCAGAAATAAACTCACTTGAAAAGATGCATAAACCCGTTGCACATAACAGCACTATTACAATAGCCAAGACATGGAAGCAACCTAGATGCCCATCAACAGAGGAATGGATAAAGATGTGGTACATATATACAATGGAATATCTGTTGTTGTTTAGCGCCAAGTTGTGTCTGACTCTTTGGGACCCCATGGACTGTAGCCAACCAGGCTCCTCTGTCCATGGGATTTTTTCAAGCAAGGACACTGCAGTGGGTTTCCATTTCCTCCTCCAAGGGATCTTCCTCCTGACCCAGGGATCAAACCCAGAATTAGCTAGCAGATTCTTTACCCCTGAGCCACCAGGGAAGCCCTTACAATGGAATATTATTCAACCACAAAAAGAATGAAATAATATCATCTGTAGAACATGGATGGACTTAGAGATCATATTAAGTGAAGTAAGCCAGACAGAAAGATAAATATCTTATGATATATCACTTATATGTAGATCTAAAAAACAATGATACTAATGAATTTATTTAAAAAGCAGAAACAGACTCACAGACCATAGAAAACAAACTTATGGTTACTAAAAGGGAAAAGGTTGGGGGAGACATAAATCAGGATTTGGGGAATAACAGATATACACTATTGTATATAAAATAGATAAGCAAGAAGGTCCTACGATATAGCACAGGACACTATATTCAGTATTTTATAAAAATCTATAGTGGAAAGTACCTGAGAAATATATTACATATATATGTAACTCTTTCATTGTCTTATATATATAAAGCAGAATTACTTTGTCACACACAAGAAACTAACACAACATTGTAAAACAACTATACTTCAATTAAAAAAAATGAAAACATCAATTAGTCCTATCTATTTCACTAATTTTAGACTGAGGGCAAAAATCAAAAATGTTTTTTAAAATCCAGAAGGTCTAGAGAACTTGGAGTATGTTTGGAAAAGTTAGAAGACATAAAACTGTTTATGAGGCTACCAGCTGTGTCGAAGATTTCCTCAGGACATATCTTTGATAAAGCCCTAATTTTAATCAAAGTTCATACTATTAAAATCATTTCTCCTAACATTTAGGATCACTGAAATAATGTATGTCTATTACTTTTTGATACATTAACTTGGTTTTTCATATTTATATTTTGAATATCTTCTAATTAAACTCTTTCTGGATTCAAAAACCCTTTAGAGTGTTTTTATTTTAAAAACTAAGGGGAAAGTTTACTCAGCACTTATTACTTTGAATTCTAATGCCTGTATAGCCACTGATCCTTCAACTAATGGTGACAAATATTCTGTCTAACTGAATAAAGTCAACAACTTTTTAATATTAACATGATTTAAAAATGCTTAAAAGTTACTGATGATTAAGATTTTAGACCATGGTGATTCTCAGCACCCAAATTAATTTTGGTATCTATTTTTAACATCAATGTTTTCTTAAGAATTATTATCTTTCAGATGATTTAAAGTGGTGAGCAGCAAATTTCATTTAAGAAGTTCAAGCCTAAAATGACACAAGCATATAATTAATTTCTCTACAAATGTCTCTAAATGAAGTCACTTGTTTTAATACAGATATGTGTAGTAAGAAAGTTACAGGGCGAGTATAAGGCACATGATGAATGTAGTCATGAAAAAAAAACAATTTTTAATTTAGTAGACCCTATCAATCTAGAAAGCCTATGAATATTTACTAATAATTCAGTATGCTGAAAAATAGAAGAGATACATACAAAAGATGAACATCATATAATAAAACTCTTACTATAAGAGTATCAATGTCTATTACAATGTCTATGACCCCATAATTATATTTGAAATTAAGAATGTAATGGTAGCTTCACATCCCTAGGGCAAATATTAAAATAAAATGTACTTTTTTAAATAAAATATGCATTCAGATATTGAAAGACTGTTGGGTTATGACCAAGATCTCTATTCTGAAAGCAAAACAATTTAAAAACTTAACATGTGATAAGATTATAGTGATATAGAAAAAGTTTTTGTGTATATTCACAGCCAGAATATGCTACTGTTTCATACACATGTATGTTCAAAGGGTTCCATAATTCCACCTTTTGCCTTTCATCTTCACAGTTATTTTAACTTACCTTCACCATCTCTTACAATGTTTTAGCAATTCAGCTCAGATAAATATGCATTCACATAATAGACTGTTTAGTCCTTTTCAAGCAAATGCAGTATATACATGACTCCTCGGAATTTACAATGTAGTACTGGAAGCAGACCAATGAAAAAAGAACTTCCGAATAACAAGGCAAATATCGTAATGAAAATTTAAGGGACAGGCACACAGGAAAATCAGCAGTAGGATCCCTATAAAAATCTAGTTTCGTATCTCAGGAAAGGCAAGATTATAATAATAATAACAAATAGATGATAGGTATATAGACAGATGATGAACAGATAGGCAGATACAACTCATGTATTCTGAAAAAAGAAACCATTTCAAAAAAGTGTAGTTCAACTCAACTTGAAACATGAGATTTGTAGAAAGCTCCCCACCAAAAATTCCAGGGGACTCATTATTTTAGTCACATTGTTGATCATGCCTTTAGTGGTCTCTTACCTACCACCTCTGAGCTTTTATATTTCACTCCCATACTTGCTTAACCAAGATTCTGCAAGAGAATTAATCACTAATATACTGATATCCACTATATACTATAAAACATCTCTCATGCATTTTAAGTGAAACTAGTTCTGTAGCATCTATGAGAAACCTGTGAAAAGAGTCACTAAAAACTTTTTCTGTAGGGTTTCATTCTATCGCAAGACAGTGGAGAATGGCTGCTTAACCCTAGTAATGGATTTTTATATGTAAATATTCTTACTTAAAACTTAAATCCTCTATGAAAAATTTATTACTGTAGATTTTCACAAACCATTTTTTCATTAAATATAAAAACACATGTCAAAATATACATAATGCATTCTATATAACATTTTTCTTCATTGTTGAAGAAGAACTCACAGAAAGATTAGAATTAGACATTTAGAGACAATCTGACCAACTTATGTACTTGTATATATTCCACTCAGCTTCGTGATAATACTTGGTAGTGAATTTCAAAATTATTAGAAATTGTCTTAATGCTGCTCTCAATAATGCCTACATTTTGACATATTAGAACCTAGTAAAGATTATCATTTTATCATTAATTGCAAAATACAGATAATTTAATTTATATAAATATTGTTTTCTTTCTCCCTGAGGTTTCAGGTAAACTGTATTCATGTGGAAAAGAAAAACATGGTTGTGTAGGCATTTTTACTTTTGGTGAATAATTATTTTTGAGGAAAAAAGGTTTCCCACCTTAACTTAGTCTTTCTGTAAACATTTCTTTCTGTTATTTAAATGTCCAATTGTATTCATTTTCCTTTTTGATATCCAATTAATTGTGCCTTTTGAGTAATAAATTGTTTCCAAAGAAGGAATCCATTCCATAACACTGATTATTTGATAGTCATATCAAAAAAGATATCAAAGTATACAGTCTATGTTATTATTAAAATTTGATAGTATTAAATTAAGAAGATAAAGATATGGCAAGGCTCCAATTGTCCTAATTTAAATTTACCGTTCAAAAACATGAATTTGCATCCAACAGCATAAATTTTCCACATGCATGTTAAAATAATATTTCAATTCTTCATGAAAGTATTTCACGAAGTAGGGATGAAAAGACAAATGTTTGCCTATGGAAACAAGTCACACTGGTACAAATCAAATATAAATAGAAAATGTTCATAGCTTTGCACTATCTGGGCTTATTTGTTGCATGCAATTTAGAAGCAATTACTAGTACATTGGAAAAGACCACGATGCTGGGAGGGAATGAAGGCAGGAGGAGAAGAGGGCAACAGAGCATAATATGGTTGGATGGCATCACCGACTCAATGGACATGAACTTGGGAAAACTCTGGGAGATAGAGAGGCCTGGAATGCTGCAGTCCAAGGGGTCACAAAGAGTCAGATACAACTTAGTGACTGAACAACAATACTAGTACATTGGTTGATAATCTTCACTGTATTTCTTGATTGACCAAATGACCATCTCTTTTATTCCAAAAAATACTCATAGTAATCCTTTGTGTATTGTCCTTGCTCTAATATGCTAAGTAAAAGGACAATAGACCCTGAAGACATGGAGGAAGACAAACTGTAGACCTTCAGGAATTGAGATAACAATTAAAACATAAAAAATTCTCTTTTTCTAAATGTACTGGGAAATAAATGAACACTTACCTGTTGTTTAAGAGAATCACAGCAGCTCTTCATATTTCTTTTTTTTGTTGAGTAGACTTGATTTTTACTTAATGTTAATATTATAGGCTTTTAAAATGTTTCTATACCATCTTCTAATGTAATTTAGAAATATACTTTATTCTGTGATTAAAACCTAGTTCATATGTCAAGCAGGAAAAACAGACCTCATAATCATATATTATTACCTTTTTCAATATGCATCCTTTTCGACTCATGTCCCATGTCATGACCAGCCAAATCTCCCTCTTTGGGCCCAGGGAGTACGTTTGGTGACAAACCCATCAGCATCTGGTTCATGGACAACCCATTCTGATGGACAGCTGTCAAGCCCGAAACAAAAGATAAAAGAATAAAACACCATAATACACAATATTCAAATAACCTATTTAAACTGTTTTGGAATCAGAAATAAATAAAATATCATGGTCTAACTTTAAAATTATAATCTAAGTTGAACACCATGAGGACTGAAAACTATGATAATTCTTAAGAACAAGCAGAAATATATTGAAAATGAAACTATTTTATCCTCTAGCTCATAAAATAGGTATATTTTTTAATGTCTAGAATACTTTTCAGTGGTCATACCACTATAACCATTACCAATGAACTATTCAGGCTTTATCTAATGTAACACATCCTCTCCTGAGCCTTCTGTAACTGCAAAAACTACAGTCTTAAAGTAGAACACTCTAAGTCTATAAAGTTAAAATATAATTTAGAATAGTTTTAGAGGCATGAGAGGGCAAATAGAGTTTTCAACAAGTTAAGGAACTGAAATATCACTGAAATTCAATATTCATATTCTATTCTAGTCAATGGGCTTCCCCAGTGGCTCAGAGGTAAAGAACCCGCCTGCAATGCAGGAGATGCAAGAGATGTGAGTTTGACCCCTGGATTGGGAAGATTCCCTGGAGGAGGAAGTGGCCACCCATTGCAGTTTTCATAGAGTATCCTGAAGGGCTACAGCCCATGGGGTCACAAAGTGTTGGAAATGACTGAAGCAACGGAACATGCACACACACAGCCTAGGAGACAAAACCCTAAGTTTAAGAGATATCAAAGTACTTCTTTAAACATTTGATTTTGAACTCAAATTTAAAAATAAAACTGCCCATTAATATCTATTACATGGTTGAATGATTTAAAACAATAATTTCTTCCTTGAATTATTAAGAGTAATCTGTCACTACTGACGGGATAAAGCGTGCGACCAAATACCCTCATGATTTCAATCTAATCAATATATTTCTTAATAAATTGCCCATGAAAATTTTGGTTTTGTGAAAAATTTTGAAGAAAAGTCATTCCATAAAACCTTACTTTCACTGAAAAAAATACATTTTAAAAATATGTAGAATAATTTGGAGAAGGGCATGGCAACCCACTCCAGTATTTTTGCCTGGAGAATCCAATGGACAGAGGAGCCTGGCAGGCTACAGTCCATGGGTTTGCAGAGTCAGGCATGACTGAGCAATTAACAATAACCCACAACTTTACTCTTAATTTTCTTGATCATGAGGACAAGGATTAAATATCTGAAAATGTGATTACAAAATAAAGTATGAACCTACTTTTTAGAATTGTATAATAATAACATGTGAAGATAATATGCATTATTGACTGTTACTAATTCAAATCCTAAAATTTGACCAATTTCAAACTCTTCAATCTCTTGATCATCTGAATGATTATGAAATGTGTTTTTCTCAAAACAGTTATTTTGAATCTATTTCTGTTATCCCTCTTTGTCAATGCAAGGATGAAGTTTAAAAATTGTAAATTTTTAAAAACTGGCAAGGAGGAATTGAAGGAATGAAGAGGAATAATTCGTACACAGTATGTTTGGATACTAGATATGCGAGAGTTGGAGGCGTTTACTTCAGACACTAATCTAGAAGGTTATTTACTAACTGTTTCATAACTCAAATCTTTATGTGTGGCATCAAAAAGAGGGAGTTTATATCAGAATTGTTAATGTACTACCATACCTCATGCTATTGCAAACTGGGAAACACAATTTTGCGACATGGCTATTGCTACAGAGCTTCAGAACGTGATACATCTGAGATCTCTTCAGAATGAGGGTATTTTGATTAGAACAGCCAGCTGCACCTAATAAAGTTTAAAAGGTGACAAGTGGAAGAAGGACACCTACGAATTCTGTCCGAGGAGCTCTCAGTCCGCGCTGGAGAGCTGGACACGCTGCTGCTGCGGTGTGATGATGGGTGGCTGCCAGGCCTTCGGCCCTCCTCCAGGGAGGGGGCAGGTGACGGGCTGTCGGGAACACGCTCCTATACCGCCAGGGGAGGGTGGGGGGAAGAAAAGAGGTAAATACATTGGACCCTTGCTTAAGCAATGTTGGTTTTTCTTAATGCTACAGAAATGTGAAGACAACACTTTTTTGCATCAACATTTAACTGGATTAAAAGACACATTTATTTTTAAAATTTTTTTAAACTTTTATTTTGTATTGGGATATAGCTGAAGAGCAATGTTATGATAGTTTCAGGTGAATAGCAAAAGGATTCAGCCATACATATACACGTATCCATCCTTCTCCAAATCCTGCTCCCATTCAGGCTGCCACATAACATTGAGCAGAGTTCCATACAATAGGTTCTCCTTGGTTATCCATTCTAAATATAGCAAGCACTGTGTATGTGTTCATCCCAAACTGCCTATCTTTTCTTTCCTCCCCACCAACAACCATAAGTCTAAGAAAAGAATAGAAAGAAAATAGGTGAACACCATTGTAGTAATGACTAATGTAAATCCCCTCTTTGGATAAAAATAGAGGTCAAAAAAGACATCCAGTTTAGAACCATTAGACAACAAAGAATTAACAGAACAAAGCAAGTTTTAATTCTAGACAATTATCATTATAAAAAAAACCTGATACATAGAGTCTATTGATTCAGCAAGTGTCTAGGATCATTTAACACACAAATTATCATAGTGACATCATCAAAATAACACCAGAGGAGCTGTTAACAGCTATTTCATTATGGGACTTCTCTGGATATACTTGGGCAGTCACATTTTAAGGGACCATGGAAATCTATTATTATTTAACATTTGAATAATTTTGATTCTGGTAATTTTCAGACTCCTAGCATCAATGCAACCCACAAATATATTACTGAAAATTCATGAATAATGTATTAGGTGTATCCCAGGGAAATGTGGTATTGTATTTCCTGATCCTGTCCTATGCTCACACTCAAGTCCCACTCCATATCTTACCCAAGCCCTGCACCTTCCCAATGAGACCAATGTGCAAATATTGTGTTGGCCAAAAAGTTCATTCAGGTTTTTCTGTTGCATCTTACTGAAAAACCCAAACGAACTTTTTGGCCAGCCCAATCTGTTGTATAACTGTCTCCACTGAGCTATTATAAATGGATTTACAGATTAATAAATAAAATACTCATTTGTTAACATTTGCTTCTTTGAGCAAAGAGATATTTTCACCTTCAGATTTTCACCTTCACCTTCAGACACACTGTCCTTGAAGAACACTTTTCAATAATTCATAAATATTTGGAAGTCTACAAGTCAACTGATACATGATACATAATAAATAATAAGCAAATTATTCCTGATTAGAGTGCAAAAATGCAAATGTGACATAAAAGCAGACTGTTTGAAACCAGAAGGTGTTCTAGAGTGAAATCAGCCTATAGGAGGCTATTTTCAAAATATCAAAGGCTAATGTAATATAGAAAACAGACAAGCTTAAGGCTTTGTACTAACAGAAAAAGAGTAATGCCTGTCTTCAATCTCAAAAGTTCATTTAACCCATTGATGGTTTGCAATTCTACTTTCCATTAGAATCACCTGGGAAGTTCCTCAACATGCCTATGCCTGGGCTTTACTCCCTGAGATTCTGGCTTACATGAGTTGAATTGTGTCCCCTCAGAATGACTGAAGTCCTGACCTATGGATACTTATGAATGTGAGCATTTGGAAACAGGGTCTTTGCAGATGAAATTAACTGCAATGAGGCCATACTAAAATAATATGGCTTCTCCATCGAACAGGACAGATGTCTTCACAAGAGGACATTGTGAAGATATGGGGAAAATGTGAAACAGAGAAAAACTATGAAGGAAAAACATCATGTGAAGATGAGGTAGAGATCTGACCTCTGCAGCTGTAAACCAAAGATTGTCAAAGCTTACTAGCCACCATCAGGATCTTTGGAGACTCAAGGAAGGATTCTACCCAGAATCTCAGAGGAAGCGTGGTACTGCTGACACCTTGCTTTCAGACTTCTAGACTCCAGAAATATGAGGGTATAAATTTGTTCTTTTAGGCCATCTGGTGGGTGCATTTACCCTGCATCTGCTGTGGGGCCCAGAAACAAATGTTTTTTAAGACTCTCCAGGTGATTTTAACATATATCCAAGATTGAACATCACTCGTCTCATATGCTTTTAATTTTTCAATCCTACACATTGTCAATAATCATCTTCAACAGTTACACTAAGGCTTCATTCTTGAGAATTATACAAATAAAAAGAAAATAATCCTCAAAAATAGCCAAGCCCTCTTCCAAAATCTAAACATAAAACTGTTTCTCAGTATGTATTCTGTAGAATAAAAAATAGACACAAGAAACTTTACAACAAAGAATTTACCTGTCAAAAAATATCATAGCAAAAGAAAAGGATAAAAAAGTCAACTAAAGTCTACTCTTTATAGTTGCAATGCATATTTTTAAAATCTATGTCTCAACATGAAAAATGAACACAATTATCAGTAATTTTTTCCAAGCTAAATAAATCAAACAAGTTATGCTTCTAAGTAGTCTACATTCTATAGGTCACATTGCAGACAAATGACCTAAATTTCTAAGAAACAAGCACATATATGATTTAAAAGAATGGAGAACCCACATCTGGATGCTAAAAGTTACTGTCCATCTAATTATAATTTAAAAGCAACTGGGATTATAAATCTTTCTTTTTACCATTCACCTTTAGGTTAAACTTAAAACAGCTTCAAACTATGAACTTATTATGTGTTCAGTTTAATGAGTTTTGTCGATCTCTTGACAATTTCCATAACCAAGAAAGATTCCCATGCCCCTTTCCAACCTATTTCTCCCATCCCCATAAGCAACTGCTTTCTGAGTTCTATCACCAGAAAGAGGTTTGGCTGGTTCTAGATTTCACAAAAATTAGCTCATACAGTACCTAATTTTTCATGTCTGCCTTTTTACACAACAAAATGTTTCTTAGATTCATTCAGGTTGTTGCATGTATTAATAGTTTATCTTTTTTCTTTCTGAATATATTCATTTGCACAAAATGTTCAATATTCTCCAAGCCATGTTGTTCAAAATTCTCCAAGCCATGTTTTAACAGTACATGAGCCATGAACTACCAGATGTTCAAGCTGTACTTAGAAAAGGCAGAGGAACCAGAGATCAAACTGCCAACATCTGTTAGATAATGGAAAAAGCAAGAGAGTTCCAGAAAAACATCTACTTCTGCTTTATTGACTATGCCAAAGCCTTTGACTGTGTGGATCACAACAAACTGTGGAAAATTCTTTAAGAGATAGGAATATCAGACCACCTTACCTACCTCCTGAGAAATCTGTATGCAGGTCAAGAAGCAACATTTATTTATTTTAATTAGAGACTAATTACTTTACTAAATTAAAAAAATAAAACATGCAAAGCATTCCAAAAAAAATTACAAATTGAAGAAACTCACAAAACAAACAAACAAACAAAAAAGAAGCAACATTTAGAGCCAGACATGGAACAAGAGACTGGTTCCAAATTGGGAAAGGAGTATGTCAAGTCTGTATATTGTCACCACACTTATTTAACTTATATGCAGAGGACATCATGAGAAACACTGGACTGGATGAAGCACAAGCTGGAATCAAGATTTCCAGGAGAAATACCAATAACTTCAGATATGTAGATGACACCATTCTTAGGACAGAGATCAAGGAGGGACTAAAGAGCTTCTTGATGAAAGTGAAAGAGTAGAGTGAAAAAGTAGGCTTAAAACTCAGCATTCAAAAAACGAAGATCATGGCATCAGGTCCCATCACTTCATGGCAAATAGATGGGGAGATTATGGAAACAGTGACTTAATTTTCTTGGGCTCCAAAGTCACGGCAGATGGTGACTGCAGCCATGAAATTAAAAGACACTTGCTCCTTGGAAGAAAAGCTATGACAAACCTAGACAGCACATTAAAAAGCAGAGATATTACTTTGCCAACAAAGGTCTGTATAGTCAAGGCTATCATTTTCCAGTAGTCATGTATGGACGTGAGAGTTGGACCATAAAGAAGACTGAGCTTGAAAGAGTTGTTACTTTTGAACTGTGGTGTTGGAGAAGACTCTTGAGAGTCCCTTGGACTGCAAGGAGATCCAACCAGTCAATCTTAAAGGAAATCAACCCTGAATATTCACTGGAAGGACTAATGCTGAAGCTGAAGCACCAACACTTGGGCCACCTGATAGGAAGAACTGACTCATTGGAAAGACCCGGATACTGGGAAAGATTAAAGACAGGAGGACAAGGGGATAACAGAGGATGAGATGGTTGGATGGCATCACCAACTCAATGGACATGAGTTTGAGTAAGCTCCAGGAGTTGGTGATGGACAGGGAAGCCTGGCGTGTTGCAGTCCATGGGATTGCAAAGAGTTGGACAGGACTGAGTGACTGAAATGAACTGAACCACAGTTTTTAATTTAAAAAAGGCAATAAAGTTCACATCAAGTCTCTGAAATCACAAATCAAAGGGTAACTTGGCTTCTGTGTAGCACTCAAAGGCTGGAGTTTGTGTCATATTTGGAGTATCTGTGCATTTATTATAAAGTATGGATTTAGAACACTGTATAGAAGAACTCCTTTTTAGTCTGTATAAATGTCTATATAAATAATCTATGCTGTAGTTAATTGCACACATGACCAGATACACACTATATAGACTCTAACCTTAATTTCTCTAATAAAGAGGTACCTAAGTTTGTCTAAGTTTTAAGCTAATTTCTACTACATCTAAATCTTAACAATTAGATTATGCAGAAATACACGGTATATATTAAACAAAGAACATCAACATATTTTTATACAAATAATATTTTCTAAATTAGCCATTCTATTTTATTCAAAAGTTCACTCACATCAATGTTTATCCATCCAAACATTTTAATATTCCTTCTAATAATTATGTAACTGATCATATTTTCAGTGGAATGTGTTTGGCCAAACAGAGGTAAATGCAATCTTGGAATAAATCAACTCCTTTAAAATCATTTTTCAAGTATGAGTTTTCCTGTCATAAGAAATTTCTCAGTGGCACTAAAGGAAAGCATAAGAAACTGATTTTTTTCCCTGAGATATTTAGCTCATAAAGTACTAAAATATTTAATGCACAAAACTCTAGTAACAATGGTTGTGTCATTGAAGAGTTACTTATTTTCCACATGGGGTAAACAATTATTTCATTAGTCAATGTATTTAATTGTAAAAGTTTTCTTGGATGATTCTTTTCATTCATGCATTATTCATTTATTCACTTACACATTCATAACTCTAAAAGTCATATAATAAACTAAGTAAAAATAAGCTGGATTAAAATCTTAATGTAAAATACATCTTAAAACATAATTTAAGGCTTAGGCAACATAGGTGAAATTGTAGTATTTATTATAGCTTTAGCTTATTTTTACTTTAATTGCTTTTTTTGTCTAGGAACAAAGGATGCAAAGACAATATTTAATACTTTTACTTAAAGAAATATTTTAATTTATGCAAATTTTATGCTTTTAAAGCTTAAGTATTCAATTGAAAGTTTCTATAAACTGAGAAACAACATATTCAGTCATTTTACTTAATGTATAATTTCAATCTTTGGAACATGATGTATTATTCTTTGAAGAATTTCATTAAAGTAAAATCCATTGAGCAAGTAAGATTTGAATACATTGTTGTACAATAAATTAATTTATTTCAACAGCTTAATTCTTTTATCATATTTATATGCTTGCCTTTCCAGAGTATGCTATAAGATGGAGAATAATGGAGACAGTAAAGAATTGCTTAGGGGAGAATCTCATAATTATTACTGAAACAAAATAGATAATGAGTTTTATTCAGACATAATAAGAAAGAAGCAGTTCAGTGTCTATAGGGAAACTATGTAAACTGGATTTATCATTTCATTTGTGTGAGACCCTTTAACCTCCAAGATGGCCCTGAAGTGGGACAAAGAGGAAGAATATTTAATACTTCAACACGCTGCCTTATAGTCCTGCATCATAGCTTCACCAATCAATAAAGCACAATCTTTTGCTGTGTTCTATCTTTATAAAACTAGCCACAATAATAAATGAAAATTTAAGAAGAATACACTCTCACTGGAGAAAAAAAGGTCATACTAATAAACTAATGGTAACAGAATAACATAAAGGAAAATCTGCATTTACTGCTTCTGGGTAGAACAAGAAGTATTGGTCTATACTACAATTCACAATCAAAGGTGGAGATTAAAACAATGAATTCTAAAATGCTAAAATAAAAAGTAGTTTGGGATTAATATACACACACTATTATATATGAAATAGATAACCAAAAAGAACCTACCAAATAGCACAGGGAACTATACTCAATATTTTGATAATAACGTATAGAAAAAAGAATCAGAAAAAGAATATACAAGCACATACATATACATAGCTGAATATATACATACATATATATGTAGAGTTTAATCACTTTACTGTATACCTGAAACACAGCACATTTTAATCAACTGTATGTTAATAAAAATTAAAGTAAAAATTAAATTAAAAATATAAGCTGTTCAATATTACACATTTGACTAAACATGAAAAAATGCACTATCTCAGCAGCCTCATCTCCCCCACAAAGTGCATTCTATTTTATCAACTTAAAATATTTTCTTAGCATAAGATTATATAATCACAGTTCATTTCTCTAAAGGGTTATTTCATTTAACTTTACTTTATACTGCTCTCATTTTAATTATCTTCATTTTCATCACTTCTTCAGTTAGCAATTCCCTTATTGAGTATGTTATAGAATTGGGAAGAAGAAATGTTAAATTTATCTTCATACAACTGTTACAGTACAAAATTGAAGTTGATTAGCATTTTCTAGAACCTAAACTCCTGAGCTTTAAGACAACTCAGACTTCATTCATTCAGAGGTTATTCACTGAACACTTAATGTACACCAGTGTTCTAGGGTCTGGTTATGTGTAAGTAAACAAAACCAATAAAATTCCTTTCTCTAATGAAGTATATACCATCAGTGAGTAAATACTCTTAGTGAAATCCATAATCATTTACACTGATTGTGATATCCAAATTCTCTCCTTCTGGAAAAGTGAACAGAAAGGGTAAATAATAGGATTGGGATTCTGCATTCAGGAAAATGTTAAAAAATACTTCTGGAAGACATAACAAACAATTCTAATATACATGCATCTAGTAGAAGGTTAGGTAGCCATTATCAAAACTCCAACTCAGACTTCTAAACTGAGGCTTCAAAGGATATTTACATAGCTCTTTTTCATTGTTTTGATGATGATTTTCAAGAAATACTCAATTTTGCTTATGAGTATTTGGGAAATACTCATGGGAAATGGGAAAATGGTAGGGCCCTTGAGTGTAATCATAAACAACTTAACTTTATTCTCCTACTATCTCCTCAAACTTACTCAATGTTGATAGGGAACTATATTTTTCCCATATCTATAAGAATTTAGGCAGTCTGGAAATTCCAGATTCCTATTTGGTAAAACAAATTCCTACAGTCATTTTGAGCAGCAAAATGCAGTCTTGACTCAAAAGTTATACCTCAGTCTTATGTAATAATAAATATTATCATCTTAATTAAAAGAGAAGTCAAGTAGGTGGAATAGAAGGAAGATAGCAAGGATGAAAAGGTAAGTTCTGAGTCAGCCAGTATTGCCATTAATTGGCATCTCTCTGTTCATGCTGAAGGCTTAAAGCCAACTTTTTATCTAGTTAAGGCACTGTGTATGTTCTAAGAGGTCACCCCTTCTATGAACTGCTCACAGTTCCTTGATGGGTCTAATTTGACTCCGTTCCTCCATCCTCTGAATTTCTGGTATAAGTACATCCGGATGCTTGATTCAAGTTGATATGGCAGCAAGAGTATTTCATAGATAGTGGTGTATGCTTCTACAAGAAGCACTGAGTGTCTGCTTGGTTGCATTTTATGATGACAATCAACACTAATAATAATGGCCTAGATTCATCACTTCATTAGGGTTTACAGTTTGATAAATTTGAAATATGTCATTCCATAATCAGAAGATTTCTATGAACAGAAAGTTTCTCTCGTGCATTACTGTGTTAACTTAAAAAGGAGTACGTCAAGGCTGTATATTTTCACCCTGCTTATTTAACTTATATGCAGAGTACATCATGAGAAACGCTGGGCTGGAAGAAGCACAAGCTGGAATAACGGTTGCTGGGAGAAATATCAATAACCTCAGATATGCAGATGACACCACCCTTATGGTAGAAAGTGAAGAGGAACTAAAAAGTCTCTTGATGAAAGTGAAAGAGGAGAGTGAAAAAGTTGGCTTAAAGCTCAACATTCATAAAACTAAGATCATGGCATCTGGTCCCATAACTTCATCGGAAATAGATGGGGAAACAGTGGAAATATTGTCAGACTTTATTTTGGGGGGCTCCAAAATCACTGCAGATGGTGTCTGCAGCCATGAAATTAAAAGACGCTTACTCCTTGGAAGGAAAGTTATGACCAACCTAGACAGCATATTAAAAAGCAGAGACGTTACTTTGCCAACAAAGGTCCATCTAGTCAAGGCTATGGTTTTTCCTGTGGTCATGTATGGATGTGAGAGTTGGACTGTGAAGAAAGCTGAGCACTGAAGAATTGGTGCTTTTGAACTGTGGTGTTGGAGAAGATTCGAGAGTCTTGGACTGCAAGGAGATCCAACCAGTTATTCTAAAGGAGATCAGTCCTAGGTGTTCTTTGGAAGGAATGATGCTAAAGCTGAAACTCCAATATTTTGGCCACCTCATATGAAGAGCTGACTCATTGGAAAAGACTCTGCTGCTGGGAGGGATTGGGGGCAGGAGGAGAAGGGGACAACAGAGGATGAGATGGCTGGATGGCGTCACCGACTCGATGGACATGAGATTGGGTGAACTTCAAGAGTTGGTGATGGACAGGGAGGCCTGGCATGCTGCAATTCATGGGGTCGCAGAATCGGACACGATTGAGCGACTGAACTGAACTGAACTGAAGGGACAGTCTGTATGAGGAAGGCAGGGAAATGCTTCATTCCACCCCTCTATCCTTTATTTAAACCTTTTTTTTTTGTCTTTTAAAATATTCAGGTCCCTAGAATTCTCCAATGGTGAACAATGAGTTTATATTTTAACATTATTATGCACTCATGGATATAAATATGTGTCTTGTATTTCAGTACACTGATATATGGCATCCTTAGTTAGAGTTTTAATACTTCCTCTTCCTTGTTAGCATCCCCTTTTCATATTTAATATCAATACCCAAATAAACATTAAGGGAACATATAAAACTGCTTTTCAAAATCCAAGTAAAATTTATACAATATAGTTTTCTTTTCTTAAAAATGATGTATAAAAATGATCCATACATCTAGAATTATACATGGTTGCTCCAAAATAAATTATTCTGTACTCAAAAGCAAATTAGGTAAATGACATTACTGTAAGGTTTTTTAAATCTACTTTGTGAATCCAGTTACTCTGGTTCCAGTTTTTATAATCTTTAAACATTTTGAACTTAATGCAAGTAAAGTATTATTTACTGATATAGCATTTTAGGGACCAGTTTAGAAAAGATATTACAGAATCGAAAATTTATACACTGCATATAAAAATTTTCAGTGTTTAGTTCTTTAAATGAGAATATCCTAAACTGTCTCTAAATTCTCTCTCTCTCTGACACAAACACCACACAACAGCAGACTGGTAGAGAAAATTAATTAAAATTAAGTCATATTTTATGTTCTCAGAAAAATACTGTAATATGGCACATGAGGAAAGATGTTTATTCAGTAATGTAGAATAATTTGAATGTTTCCAAATGTCTCAAAACAATTCTATATTATCATTAAAGAAAAATGATATAAAAAATGCATTTAAATGTCTGCTTTGCATACCACTGAACTACCAACCCCCCAAAAGCAAAATACACTACTTTTGTTATGTAGGAAGAGCTAAACAAGAAAAAGGGAGTGTGAAAGACAGAGAGGTCTTATTACATTATTGCAACTGTATTTCAAAATCTTGTCATAGGTTCTATATAGAATTATGAACTTATTTTAAACGGATGATTTTGAATACTTTGGAAGAAAATAAACTAGAAATAAGGTGAAGATCGGAGAAGGCAATGGCACCCCACTCCAGTATTCTTGCCTCGAAAATCCCATGGATGGAGGAACCTGGTAGGCTGTAGTCCATGGGGTCGGTAAGAGTCGGACATGACTGAGCGACTTCACTTTCACTTTTCACTTTCATGCACTGGAGAAGGAAATGGCAACCCACTCCAGTGTTCCTGCCTGGAGAATCCCAAGGATGGGGGAGCCTGGTGGGCTTCCGTCTATGGGGTCGCACAGAGTCGGACACAACTGAAGCAACTTAGCAGCAGCAGCAACAAGGTGAAGATAATGTCACTGTAGAAAGGCTTCTAATGATTTTATAAATACCGACTTACTCATTATGACAACCTGATGAGGCAGTAATATAATAATCCCCATTATACAGAAGAGTAAACAAAGACAGGAATGTTGTGACTTTTATAAGGTCATAAGACTAGGAGATGGCAGAGCTGGAATATAAACCAAGGAGGCTTCCTCCAGAATTCATATTTTAAACTACTAAAATACATTGCCTTTCTTCTTTAAATTTGTTTTATATTTCAGCAAGAACCATTTAAAAAATCCTTACAATACCATTGTGAATTTATTAAATAAAAGTGAGAAAAATATCGATTCATTCAGGGGGATTGGGGGTTATTTGATGAATGATTCTCAAAGAGAATCAATGAGTAGAGCATTTCAGCCTATTAGGAATTCTCTAATGACAAGAGGAATTGATCTCTTGATTCATACTGTTTGTTTTCCTCAGTGATTTAAGGTAATACAAGTGATACATCCCTTTACAATTTGGAAATTATACAAAGGTGGTATAAATAGCTAATATGATAGTTTGGAATAATAACATTAAATAGCACCTAAAGAGCCTAAATCAATAGACTGGAAAAATTAATATGGATAAATGCAAATTCCTAATACAAACAAAAGATAAAGAATTAAATTAGTTGCATTTCACATCAAAACCCATGAAATTTACTGAGTCACTCATTCAACTAACAAAAAGTTATGAACTATGACTAAATTTATAAAGTATTGTCCAAGCTAAATTTTATGTTAGTTTCGTCTCTTTTCTGGGGGTTCACTACTAAAACATTATTCAGGAAGGGGTGGTGTGGTGGGAGCTGATTTAAAAAAAAAAAAGAAAGTCAACCATGAGGTTGGATGAAAATTTGTCAGAAGAAATTAGAATATTTGGTCTGGAAAAAGGAAATACCATAGGTACTATATATAATAGAGAACTTAAATATTTAAAAGGTTAGAAAACAGAATAATTTGTAGACATTTTCTTCTTAAGAAAATACAACATACAAGTAGAAGCTATTGAGATGAAAATTTTAATTTAATCAATGAATAACTTCATCACTCAAATTTGCTGAAAACAGAATAGGCTTTCTACAACACAGATATATAAAAATGGGTAGATAGTATGCAAGAATGATTTCTCCACCATGGGGGAAGTTGGATTATAAAACATCTAACATTCAAAGACTAGAGAACTCTTCAATAAATTATAGATCTCTTCAAGAAAATTAGAGATACCAAGGGAGCATTTCATGCAAAGATGGGCTCAATAAATAAAGAAATGATATGGACCTAACAGAAGCAGAAGATATTAAAAATTGGCAAGAATACACAGAAAAACTATACAAAAAAGATCTTCATGACACAGATAATCACGATGGTGTGATCACTCACCTAGAGCCAGACATCCTAGAATATGAAGTTAAGTGGGCCTTAGGAAGCTAGTGGAGGTGATGGAATTCCAGTTGAACTATTTCAAATCCTGAAAGATGATGCTGTGAAAGTGTTGCACTCAATATGCCAGCAAAATTGGAAAACTCAGCAGTGGCCATGGGACTGGGAAAGGTCAGTTTTCTTTCCAATCCCAAAAAAAGGAAATGACAAAGAATGCTCAAACTATTGCACAATTGCACTCATCTCACATGCTAGTAAAGAAATGCTCAAAATTCTCCAAGCCAGGGTTCAACAGTACGTGAACTGTGAACTTCCAGATGTCCAAGCTGTATTTAGAAAAGGCAGAGGAACCAGAGATCAAATTTCCAACATTCAATGGTTCATCGAAAAAGCAAGAGAGTTCCAGAAAAACATCTATTTCTGCTTTATTGACTATGCCAAAGCCTTTGACTGTGTGGATCACAACAAACTGTGGAAAATTCTGAAAGAGATGGGAATACCAGACCGTCTGACCTGCCTCTTGAGAAACCTGTAGGCAGGTCAGGAAGCAACAGTTAGAACTGGACATGGAGGGTGGGACGATTTGGTAGAATGGCATTGAAACATGTATAATATCATATATGAAACGAATCATCAGTCCAGGTTCGATGCATGATACTGGATTCTTGGGGCTGGTGCATTGGGACGACCCAGAGGGATAGTACAGGGAGGGAGGAGGGAGGCAGGTTCAGGATGGGGAACATGTGTATGCCTGTGGCAGATTCATGTTGATATATGGCAAAACCAATACAATATTGTAAAGCTAAAAAAAAAAAAAGAAGAAGAAGAACTGGACATGGAACAACAGACTGGTCCAAATAGGAAAAGGAGTACATCAAGGCTGTATATTGTCACCCTGCTTATTTAACTTATATGCAGAGTACATCATGAGAAACGACGGGCTGGACAAAGCACAACCTGGAATCGAGATTGCTGGGAGAAATATCAATCACCTCAGATATGCAGATGACACCACCTTTATGGCAGAAAGCGAAGAAGAATTAAAGAGCCTCTTGATGAAAGTGAAAGAGGAGATGAAAAAGTTGGCTTAAAGCTCAACATTCAGAAAACAAAGATCATGGCATCTTGTCCCATCACTTCATGGCAAATAGATGGGGAAACAATGGAAACAGTGGCATCTTTATGGTTTTGGACTCTAAAATCAATGCAGCTGGTGACTGCAGCCATGAAATTAAAAGACGTTTATTCCCTGAAAGAAAAGTTATGACCAGCCTAGACAGCATATTAAAAAGTAGAGACATTACTTTGCCAACAAAGGTCCGTCTAGTCAAGGCTTTGGTGGTCATTTATGGATGACAATGATGACTGTGATACATATATATGTATCATATGGTCATGTATGAGTTGGACTATAAAGAAAGCTGAGCGCTGAAGCATTGATGCTTTTGAACTAGTATGTTGGAGAAAACTCTTTAGAGTCCCTTGGACTGCAAGGAGATCCAACCCATCCATCCTAAAGGAAATCAGTCCTGAATATTCATTGGAAGGACTGATGTTGAAGCTGAAACTCCAATACTTTGGCCACATGTTGTGAAGAGCTGACTCATTTGAAAAGACCCTGATGCTGGGAAAGATTGAAGGCAGGAGAAGAATAGGATGACAGAGGATGAGATGGTTGGATGGCATCACCAACTAAATGAGCATGAGTTTGAGTAGGCTCTGGGATTTGGTGATGGACAGGGGGCCTGGTGTGCTGCAGTCCATGGGGTCGCAGAGAGTCGGACATGACTGAGCTACTGAACTGAACTGAACATTCAAAGCCTCTACTCTTCAAGTTCTGTGAATATTAAACAGTAAACATACATGGATTTCAATCTGATACATAATAGACCAAATCAGAACTTGTAGTAATTTGATATAATCTTACAGACATTTAGCTATTAGGGATTTAATGTAGAATTACTAGTGTGTAAACATCCTATGTCCTTTTCCTCCCTCCTCAAAGTTATTGCACTAATATTTACAGTAGTCCAAAACAATCAACCAGAGAAAATCTAAATTCAATACTTTAGCAGACTCTGTCTTGGAGGCTTTCATTTAAAGCAAATAACCATGTCCTATTGGAACTGTCCTCACCTATGTAATTTTCTCTCCTTCAATGTTTTTCTTCTTTTCTTTCAATACCAAGTCCTATTGCTCTATGTTGTTTGGGAGTTTCATTTGTGCTGCTTCAATTAACCACAGCCTAAGATTCACATGGGTTTGAGTTCATCAAAACTCAAGGATTGGCCATTTTTTTTCTGTAAAAAACAGGTTGGCAAATATTTTATTTAACTCTGCCTCTGTATGTGAAAGTAGTCATGGACATTATGTAAATTGGTGTGGGTCTATGTTCCAAAAAGTTTATTTATGGACACCAAAAGTTGAATTCCATATGATATTCATGTGTTATAAAAGAGTTTTCTTCTGATTTTTTCCAACCATTTAAAAATGTAAAGTCATTCTTAACTCATAGTCCATTACAAAAATTGACAGCAGGGTAGATTTACTCAAGTTCAGCAGCTTGTAGACCCCATTCTAATGCTTGAACCAGTACCTACATTTTCAAAAATAAATTATGAGAAAATCATCATGGTTCTTGTAATTAGTATGCAAGGATAACAACTAAAATATATATATATGTGTAACACTAAGAGCTGTGTTTTTGCTTCTCTTCTGTTCAATACATTCTTATTGCCAGTTTTATTTAGGTTGACTTTAAGTTTAATTCTTATCATTACTATAAAAAATGTAACTAGCACATTCCCATATAGGGATGATCCCTATTTTTTCTTGTTTTACCTTTTTTTTTTCCAATACAGGTAAATCTTTTTCAGTATTTAACATTTCACTTTTAATTTAGGATCTTTTCAAGCAACCAAATTGTAGGCTATATTCTAATTACCCACTTTGCCCCACACTATTTGATGTGACATAAGAGTTGATGCTAAAGCTGAAACTCCAGTACTTTGGCCACCTCATGCAAAGAGTCGACTCATTGGAAAAGACTCTGATGCTGGGAGGGATTGGGGGCAGGAGGAGAAGGGGACGACAGAGGATGAGATGGCTGGATGGCATCACCGACTCAATGGACATGAGTCTGAGTGATCTCCGGGAGTTGGTGATGGACAGGGAGGCCTGGCGTGCTGCGATTCATGGGGTCACAAAGAGTCGGACACGACTGAGCGACTGAACTGAACTGAAGAGTTAAACATTTTCTTTGGGGAAAATAAAAATTTCCTCTAAAATAATTTTAATTAATATGTATAATGAGAGTTTTCTAAACACTGCTTCAAATGAGCGAGGTTATAAGAATGCTAAGTTCTCAGTAATAACTATTACCAGAAATGATTGTAAGTTGAATTAATACTGTGATTAACAAATTAACAAATTATCTAGTAGTGAAAAGTCACTCAGGATTTGAAAAAGTTCTCTTCTCAGTTCTTTGACTAATAACAATGTAGCATTCACTGGCATTCTCTCAAGAAAGGATGTAAGGATGTTTTATTAGTTCATCTGGGTCTCCTATGATATTTGTTATTTTTCTCTGGTAAGGGTACTTCTGAAAATTACATAAGGAACATAAGCCCATCTTTCTTTGGGGCTTCCCAGGTGGCGCTAGTGGTAAAGAACTCACCTGCCAATGCAGGAGACATAAGAGACAGGGATTCCATTCCTCTTTGTTTACAGAGCCACTATTATGTTAAAAAAAATCCTATTTGCATATTACTCAACTTTTTACATAAGTAATAACTAGACCTTTAGAAAATGCATAATACCCGAAAACCAGCACAGTATCATACAGGGTATTTCCATAGCCATAAAAACTCTCCCTTCTCTATTCATCCCCTGCTCCCACCCACTAGCCACCACTGATATTTTTAACAGTGATCTTCAACATTTTAGCACCAGGGACCAGTTCTGTGGAAGACAGTTTTTCCACGGATGGGGTTGGGGATAATTTGGGGATGATTCAAGCACATTACATTCATTCTGTACTTTATGTTTATTATTATTACATTATGATATGTAATGAAGTAAATATACTGCTCTCTATAATCCAGAATAATTGGGAGCCCCAGTTTGCATTCCTGAATTCAGGCAGTAACATGAATGATGGGGAGTGACTGTAAATACAGATGAAGCCTTGTTAACTTGCCCCCACTGTGTTTGGGGCCAGGTTCCTAACAGGTGATGTACTGGCTCCCGTCTATGGCCTGGACAGTTGTGAACTGCTGTTTTTAGGATCTCCATAGTTTTGACTTATTCCAGAGTGTCCTACACTTGAAACCATATAGTGCAAAACCTTTTCAAACTAGCTTCTTTAACTTGGCAGTATGCACTTGAGTTTCTCTTCATGGCTTGATAGCTCATTTCTTTTTAGGTCTTAATATTCCTTTATGGTAGTGAGAATTTGGCTAAGCTACTCCCTAGTATTACTGCCTCAGCATCCATTTTCTTTGACCAAGAGGACTGCAGGGACCTTAAATTGACACTAGCCCCTTCATGCTAGTGCATGCCAGAGTAATGAACAAATATAAGTTCCTGGTATGTGTCCTCAACAGCCCTTGTGATCAACAGTCTTCTTAGATAAGATCCCTGGGAGGCTTACTAAAATCCTACTCTTTGGTTTGAATTGACCAATCCAACCTTAGCTTGGAAACCCCAAAGTACTCATCCATGGATCCTAATAAGGCATTTGCCTCAGGTCCTGCCTTGCCCTCTCTGTCTGTACCCCATCTTAACCTCCCTTTCCTGTCTCTGGAGGCATGCCAAGTATCAATACTTCCTCCAGGTCCCATGATTAATAAACTTCTCTATTTCAGTTTTTCATATATCTCTTATTGAACCATGGCTTACCCATTTAATAAATGTTAATTTATTTTTTGGAAACACAGTTGACTTACAATATTGCATTAGTTTCAGGTGTATATCATAGCACCTTGATATTTTTATATATTACTCTCCATATAAAATTACTATAAAATATGGACTATATTTTCTGTGTTGTACACCATATGTTTGTTGCATGTTTATTTGTACCCATAGTTTGGTACCTCTAACCCCCTTCACCTAGTTGCTCCTCGCCCAACCCTCTTCCCTCAGGTAACTGCTAGTTTGTTTTCTGTTATCTGTGAATCTATTTCTGTTGTGTTTGTTTATTTGTTTTATTTTTTAAGACTCTAAATAAAAGTGAAGAGACACAGTATTTGCCTCTCTTTGTCTGCTTTATTTCACTAAATATAATACTCTCCAGGGTTATCCATATTGTTAACAAAATGGTAAAAAACAGTCATAGCAGATGGATATGCACATTTTTTTTTTATCCAGTCAATTACTGAAGGGCATCTTGGTTGCTTCCAAGATTTGGCAATTTTGAAAACAACTTCTATAAATGTCCATGTGCAAATTTTTGTGTAAACATCAGTGTTCAACTCTTTTGGGTAAAAATCATATGATTGTATGGTAAGAACATGTTTAGTTTCATTAGAAACCACCAAACTGTATACTAAAATGGGCATTAAATTCTGCATTCCACAAGCAACGAATAAAAATTGTAACAAGGCCATTTATGTAAAACATGCTCCAGAGACTCCCCTAAACTCACACGTTTTATATTCAGAAAAACAGGATAATAATTATGTCAAATATGGATAATGCAGTGTGAGGTGTCTTTTACTTACTTTAAAAATTAATAGTCTATTCTGTCAATGCATTTAAAGTACTTTGATTTAAAAATACATTATAAAGTAATATGAATGAAAAAGTATATACAGATACACACCCATTTAAAAATGTAAACATACCTCCCACACACGTATACAGAGAGAGAGAGTCAGAGCATTGTGTACATACATATGTGATGTTTGTATGTTATCTTCCAATTCCTGTTTATTTTTTAATCTACAAAAAACTTCCAATTTTATTATTTCGTTTAGTTTTTTATATCCATATGGTATTATCCATTTTTAGGTATAGAAACAATCAGAAAGATCGAGTTAAATCAAGATGACAGAGCTAGTTAAGTGGCAGAAACATAATTTAACCCTTGTGGTCTTTTGAAAACAAATCAGATACTAATTTTCATACCTCAAGGCTCATAACAAAATACAAATATGCACACATACGCATGAACACAAACATAACCATACTTTCAAGCACATACACAAAATTTGAAATATATCATTTAATTCATCTCCTTCTTAGTGGATATAATGGAGAACTTTAAGTTAACCAGCCTGCTTAAATATTGTACGCATAGTTCTAATTACTATAAGTGACTTTTTCTTATAATCTATTTTCTATATCACTTAGCTTTTTAAAGTTAGAACTACTTGTGCAATAAGAAAAATGGATTGATTGAGTGATGGTGACTTAAGAGGATCTTGGTTTTGGCCAAATCAGTCGTATAATTAAACAATTACCTTAATAACAGATGTCTCAACTCTGGATGGGGGACTCTGAACTTGTGCTGCTGCCGCCATATTTGCAATGGTGCTAAGATGGTTCATCTGGCTCATTGCCATGGTGACAGATGCTGGAGGTAGGCTGACAGGAATTAGAGGGTGGGGCATCATCATAAAAGGAAGCTCCAGTCCTGTAAAAAATGCACATGTATCAGCATCTCTCTATTCAAATAGAATGATGAAATATAGTATATCTCACTAATTAAAATGGTTAAGAACATAATCATTGAAAATTGAAGCATTTAAAAATGTTCTAATAATGACAATCAAAGGAAAAATATTTGTCCTCTTTGTATGCAACAATGCCCATTTATCACTCAGGGAAATTAAAGTAAAAACTAACCAGTTTGGTGTCATGTTTTATCACTCACCACTCTTCATTGGTTTTTAATACAAACAGTTAATTTTTTGCTACATTATTCTGATCAATCTAATTCTTGTTTTAAATACTATGGTTTTCTTTATCATAATTAACTATCTAAATGTAATATACATTTCAACTACATCCTATATTTTACTATCTGATCATTACTTTTTTTTTTCTTTTACAGCTATTATTTTTAGTACTAAAAAATGCCATCGTACCATTTGGCAGAAGGTGGCTCTGCTGAAGATGGTGGAGAGGATGACTAACTGGAAGGCTATGCACTCCAGGTATGCGGGGGTGGGTAACAGAAGCCTTAGATCCCTGGGGTGGGGAAGAGTACAGTGTTTCTTTATCCCAAGAACCATCACTGCTGCCTGTGGGGAATGAATATAAATTATTTGTCTACAGTATTATTCCAAATCTTCTAATGACTAATTTGAAATGATGTTTTAAAAAACATATCACATTTGGTAAGTGGCTAAGTGATTTCTTGGGAAACAAGCTCAAGTAGATAAGTTTCTCCTAAACCATATTTTCCTTTTGTTTTTCTATTTTTTGAATGTAGTTTTTGAAAAATGACATTCCTACAATAGGTAGCCTATTTGTGGGATTTAATACTGTTTGACTAACCAATTTAATATAAAATTGACCTTATTATGTACCTCAAGAATTCATTACCTCTTGGGCCTGAATCACAGTGATAATTATAGAATGCAAAGTTATCCTTGCTTAATGGAATCCTAGTCACTTTTCAGAGTTAAGTTTCCTAACTTAATTCCATGGCAAATGCTAAACATGGAATTATTAAATGCCCAATTTGATTAGATAGAATACAGAGAACTCAAAGATCACTTTACAAAAGATAATAATATCGAAGCAATAAATTAAATGTATGCATATCAACATCTCCTGTTTTCAATTACAGAGAAACAAGTTTATAATTGTGGCAATACCAATGCCGAAGTCAGAACAGTGCATTTGAGGGCATGCATTTTAAAATTGTGACAGTGTTTTGGATCAAGAGAATCTTGAAACACTTAATAGGATACTCCTTGAAAGATTTTTATATATCATTTTAATGTAGGCATGTTCTTAGATTAAATTATTTTAACATTTATTGCTTAACTGAATCTACTGAATGTAAAAACTACCCACTTGAAAGAAATTTTCTGTAATATCCCTGTTGGTTTATGAGTTTCCATTTCTTAAAAAGGAAAAGAAACCATCTTTTCATATAATATGCTTAGAAACAGCAAAATTGGTAAAACTCCAACTTAAATACTTTAGCACTATTTAAAGCCTCATTGTAAAATCTCTACGACATAAATACTTAGTTATTGCCATGATTTTTTTTCCATTTACTTCCTGAAGACAGTTAAGGTTCAATATAAATTCAAACTCATTAGCTCAATACTGTCTGGATCTTAGAGTAAATTGTTCAGAAGTGGGTAATGAAAACTCAATTCAAATTCTTCAGCAATCAAACAAAGAAATTTTATTAAACAATGAAAAGAATCAATTAAAATGAATTCCTATCTTATTTATATTATTTTACAAGAAATCATGACAGTTTTTGGCTTAAAAAAGAAAAAAAAGGGAAGTTTATAGCTTCATACAAAAATGACTCACATAAGAGAAATTTCTCCAACTTGCTACTACATTATGATATAAAAGTTCACTTCTATTTTCACAAATTTATATAGCTTATTTCTCTATTCATGACTTTTCTGATACTTTATAACAAGGTCCTAGTCAAACATGGAGAAGTTATAAGTATATACATTTTGAACATATTATGTCAATAAAATATTCAGTGATAAAACTTTTGAAATATTTTCACTTAATATTTCCATTATCAAAGTATGTACAAAAGTCTTCATTACTTATTTACTTTTTATGTTATCAGTTAAAATTAGAGTTAAACACCATTTGGATATAGAAATAATGCATTGGAATAAATGTTATTTGAATATGAAAATTGCATTAGAAATTTATACATAATGAATTATTTTTTCTTTCTATTTCATGTAAAATATGCAAGGATTGCATTTTCACATTAGATCCCAGTTTTGAGGTTAATTAACTAATAAATGAAAGAGGGAAAAATTTTCACATTCATTATTTTGGACTGAATTTGAGTTCTGCTTATACCTATTACCTACTTTTGTTTCTCTGTTCAGTTGAGCCAAATTCTTTTATTTACATCTTAATTACTAGTTAATAAATGGGAAAGAGACATTTTCCAAATGTACTTCAGTTTCCCTCTCAAATCAGTAGAGAAGCACTTATTTTTTCACATTATCAAGGTATAAAATATAAAGTTAAAATTCTGACTAAATCTTCCTGATAAAATATTATAGACAAAATACTACCTATTTCCACATCTCTTTTGGATCATGGGATATCAGTCCTTGGGTAAGGGTAAATACCAATCATCCATATGAGAATTTTCCATAGATTGGATTTTCTCACTACATAAAATGCTCCTAGCCATCTCCGCCAATCATCATTTGGTAAATACTCATGATGTTAACTCATTTGGGTAATAAATAGAGCAAACAATTAAGAAACTAAGTCTGATGAAAAATATACAATATATAACCAAGTCAGCTGTAAGTGATTTTTGCATAATTTATAACATCTTGCTCCTCTATTAGCATGAATAAATAAGAATTGAAAATAGGCCATTTCAGAACAAGACATGCCCATATTTATTAAAAGTATAATTTTCAACTGCTTTGCTTTACATCAATATATTTAATGATATAAGCCAATATCTACATATGAGCCTACACACAAACATGCATATGTATGTATATCTTTGAGATTAAAGTTTATTATTAAGTCTGAATGAAAACTTACAGGAGACAGCAGATTTCCTATATAAGAAAAGTCCTAACGTGGTGAAAGTGAAAGTCACTCAATCGTGTCCGACTCTTTGAGACCTCCTGGACTATACAGTCCATGGAATTCTCCAGGCGAGAATACTGAAGGGGGTAGCCTTTACCTTCTCCAGCGGATCTTCCCAACCCAGGAATCGAACCCAGGTCTCCCACATTGCAGGTGGATTCTTTACCAGCTGAGCCACAAAGGAAGCCCAATATGTGGTAAGGGGAGTTGGAGAGAAACAGAAAAGAACTGATTCTTCTCTCCTCTTCCATTCTACTGGAATCCCATCATTTCTTTAATTTTATACTGGAGTACAAATAAACCTTAACCTAGTCCTAGTATCCTCAAAGAACATATATTCTATAATATGGAGTGGAGGCAAGTGTGCAGAAACTCAGACATTTGATAAATGTATAAAATGTTTCCAAACCAAGAAAAATGGTCATGAGCTTGTGAAAAGGCTCAGTACATCTTCTGTTTGATTATTTAGACCTCATATGGATATTTTAATGTGTTGTGGGGGGAAGAATTAAAGGGAGAGACAATCTCCCATGCTGCTGCTGCTGCTAAGTCACTTCAGTTGTGTCCGACTCTGTGTGACCCCATAGACGGCAGCCCACCAGGCTCCTCCGTCTCTAGGATTCTCCAGGCAACAACACTAGAGTGGGTTGCCATTTCCTTCTCCAATGCATGAAAGTAAAAAGTGAAAGGGAAGTCGCTCAGTCGTGTCTGACTCTTAGCGACCCCATGGACTGCAGCCCACCAGGCTCCTCCGTCCATGGGGTTTTCCAGGCAAGCGTACTAGAGTGGGGTGCCATCACCTTCTCCGACAATCTCCCATACCTAACCCTAAACAGAGATTGTGGAGAAGCACTGGGAGAATCTTAGGCTAGACACCTGCTTACACAGGTGGAAATAAATCTGTGCTTTGACTGACAGCAGAACACACAGGCAGCTATTATATGATGAAATTAAATAGTGTAACTACAAGCATCAGGCAGGCCAGCTCCTAATGTGTGTGGTTTGGTGTGGTTTGATGGATAAAGAATTAGCAAATGTACCATTTTACCACAACCAGATTAAGTGGGCATATGAATGCAAGAGGAAAAATTGAAATTAACACCTGATTACCAATTTTGTCTCTAGGTAAAAGCTATTTATTATATATGTATATAATCTGAAACAATTTATTTACTCTGTTTAATTACATTGATAGTAAGAATATATCTATGATTACATATATGCAAATATATGGAACTTATATACAAAAAGTGACTGTGTGTGTTTAGCTTTCCTTTCCTGTAAAAGCTGTGTATTTCTCATGGATAAATAAGATGATTTTAAGGTTTTATTGTTGTTTAGTCACTAAGTTGTGTCCTTTTTGTGACTCCATGGACTGTAGTCTCACCAGATTCCTCTGTCCATGGAAATTCTTCACGTAAGAATACTGGAGTGTGTTGCCATTACATCTTCTCCAGGAGATCTTCCCTACCCAGGAACTGAACCCGAATCTCCTGCATTGACAAGCAGATTCTTTACCACCGAGCCACATCGGAACCCTGATTTTGCAGTTCAGTGTTACTGAAATTCAAGTTCATAAGGAACACGTATGGGAGATTCCCTGCTTATATCTCTACCCCAACTTTAAGACATAGTTATATTTTCTGAAAATGTAAATAGTTGGATGGACTATCTTAGTCTTTTTGTAACTCAGATGCTTTTTTTCTATGCATCCATTTTATATTTTTAAGGTATTATCAGATATATATTTTATGATGGATCTGGTATACAGAGAAATAGACTACTTTGGGAAGAAACCCATAAATTTTGAAGCTATCTCTACTCTAAAGACAACCAGATTATCAAACAGAACTGATAGATAGCAAATATAGACTTTTCATTCCAATTATGGCCTTCAAATATGCTCTGTCAAGACTCCCTCTTCTACTCCTTAATAACCTTGAGCAGATTTTGAGCATACAAAACTCCATTCTGTTTTACACTACTCTGCATCCTCCTTTCCATCACTACCTGCTAGCCCCAGAACCCAGGTAGTTGGAAATCAGAGGGGCTTGGACAGCTTGTCATCCGTTTTTCTCCTTTCTCCTGGTAAGAAAAGGGAGGTGTCTTCTCCCATCCAACTGGCCCCTGCTCAAGTTCTGCCCACACTGTCATTCCTATGGCTGTGTTTATTGGTCACTGACATCTACAATGTGACAGCTGCCTATATCCGGAGTATCCCCTGATACATAATGTCTGATCATTTGTTGGGGTCATCTAGCGAGACCTCCTAATTGCATAGGTCCTTGACAATGAAAATGTCCTTTAACTTTGTGCTCTTCTAAGCTCCCTAAGGAGATGGCATTGGCAACCCACTTCAGTACTCTTGCCTGGAAAATCCCATGGACGGAGGAGCCTGGTGGGCTGCAGTCCATGGGGTCGCTAACAGTCAGACACGACTGAGCGACTTCACTTTCACTTTTCACTTTCATGCATTGGAGAAGGAAATGGCAACCCATTCCAGTGTTCTTGCCTGGAGAATCCCAGGGATGGTGGAGCCTGGTGGGCTGCTGTCTATGGGGTCGCACAGAGTCTGACACGACTGAAGCAACTTAGCAGAAACAGCAAGCTCCCTAAACGTCATGGTATTTTTTAAATTTATTTATTTTAATTGGAGGCTAATTACTTTACACTATTACAGTGTTTTTTGCCATACTTTGACATGAATCAGCCATAGGTGTACATGTGTTCCCCATCCTGACCCCGCTTCCCAACTCCCTCCCCATCCCATCCCTCAGGGTCATCCCAGTGCACCAGCCCTGAGCACCCTGTCTCATGCATCAAACTTGGACTGGCAATCTATTTCACATATGGTAATATACATATTTCAATGCTATTCTCTCAAATCATCCCACCCTCACCTTCTCCCACAGAGTCCAAAAGTCTGTTCTTTACATCTGTGTCTCTTTTGCTGTCTTGTATATAGGCTCATTGTTACCATCTTTCTAAATTCCATATATATGTGTTAATATACTGTACTGGTGTTTCTCTTTCTGACTTACTTCACTCTGTATAATAGGATCTAGTTTCATCCACCTCATTAGAACTGATTCAAATGCATTCTTTGTAATAGCTGAGTAATATTCCATTGTGTATATGTACCACAGCTTTCTTATCCATTTGTCTGCAATGGACATCTAGATTGCTTCCATGTCCTAGCTATTGTAAACAGTGCTGCGATGAACATTGGGGTACATGTGTCTTTTTCATTTCTGGTTTCCTCGGTATGTATGCCCAGCAGTGGGATTTCTGGGTCATATGGGAGTTCTATTTTCAGGTTTTTAAGGAATCTTCACCCTGTTCTCTGGAGTAGGCAATGGCAACCCACTCTAGTACTCTTGTCTGGAAAATCCCATGGACGGAGGAGCCTGGTAGGCTACATTCCATGGGATCGCTAGGAGTTGGACACGACTGAGTGACTTCACTTTCACTTTTCACTTTCATGCATTAGAGAAGGAAATGGCAACCCACTCCAGTGTTCTTGCCTAGAGAATCCCAGGGACGGGGGAGCCTGGTGGGCTGCCGTCTATGGGGTCGCACAGAGTTGGACACGACTGAAGTGACTTAGCAGCAGCAGCAGCAGCACACTGTTCTCCATAGTGGCTGTACTAGTTTGCATTCCCGCCAACAGTGTAATAGGGTTCCTTTTTTTCCACACCCTCTCCAGCATTTAGTGTTTGTAGACTTTTTGATAGCAGCCATTCTGACCAGTGTTTGATGGTACCTCATTGTGGTTTTGATTTGCATTTCTCTGATAATGAGTGATGTTGAGCATCTTTTCATGTGTTTGTTAGCCATCTGTATGTCTTCTTTGGAGAAATGTCTGTTTAGTTCTCGGGCCCATTTTTTGATTGGGTTATTTTTCTGGAATTGAGCTGCATGAGACGCTTATATATTTTTGAGATTAATTCTTTGTCAGTTGCTTCATTTGCTATTATTTTCTCCCATTCTGAAGGCTGTCTTTTCACCTTGCTTATAGTTTCCTTCATTGTGCAAAAGCTTTTAAGTTTAATTAGGTCCCATTTGTTTATTTTTGCTTTTATTTCCATTACTCTGGAAGGTGGGTCATAGAGGATCCTGTTGTGATTTATGTCAGAGATTGTTTTGCCTATGCTTTCCTGTAGGAGTTTTAGAGTTTCTGGTCTTACATTTAGATTTTTAATCCATTTTGAGTTTATTTTTTGTGTATGGTGTTAGAAAGTGTTCTAGTTTCATTCTTTTACAAGTGGTTGACCAGTTTTCCCAGCACCACTTGTTAAGTAGATTGTCTCTTCTCCACTGTATATTCTTGCCTCCTTTATAAAAAATAAGGTGTCCATAGGTGCATGGATTTATCTCTGGACTTTCTATTTTCATGCTCTTTTGATACTAAGGCCCTTCTCCTGATGTGTATCCTTTAGTTCTGATGATGTCAACTCTCTCTATTCTGCCACCCCTCCTCAATCCTCTCTTCCCCTGCTCAAACATGTATAGAAAACAGTTCAGCCACAGCAGACATTCAGCTATGAAATGAGGTGGAGGTATCTGTAATCCTTGAGTAATTCTCTCTCCTCTCTCAGCACCTGGTGGTGAGAAAGGACCCTCAAATAGGAATCACTAAGTCACAGTGGACTCCATTAGGTTCTGTCTTTTCACTACAAGTCTTTTTTTTTTTTTTTTTCAAACACCCTCTGCCATGGTGGTCATCCTCTCCTATGAATGCAAGAGGAGGAAATCTGTGCAGTCTGGAGTGATCATTAAGGTAGCAACTTCGGTTCAGCTGCTATTAAAAAGTACTGATTGATTTTTACTTTTTTAAAATTGAGGTGTATTCGGTCCTTTGTCTCGTGTGTAACCATAGGAAAATTCCTATTTCATATATTGTTACTTAGATTATTCAATAGAACTAACCACAAACTTGCCTGTATTCTAAGTAGAATTTTAGTAACTGGTTCATTAGAAAAACTGAAATAAAAGAAAAGAAATATGAATGCCCAATTTTTGAAATGCTACTTCACAAATCAACTGAAACTTTAAGTTACCAAGACAGAAATTCAAAGAAAAAAGATTACATTAGTAAAAAAAAATAAAGAATGATTAAATGTGGGGATAATCATTAATGAAATAAAGATCATTTTTTTGGAACACAACTTTTAGATAGGAAAGAAAAAATGTTTTGGAGAAGGATGTTATTACTGTTTCTCTTTAAGTAAAAAAAAAAAAGAAAACTTTGGGTATATATATCAGAGGTAGTAATTAAAATCCTACCCCAAATAATTATATTTATTTTTGAATCCTAAACATATCTAATAAGAAATAGGTTCTAAAAGAGAGGGTCACCATATTTTTAAATGCACATGAGCACATGTAAAATAATTGAACACAAAGTTAAAGTGATCTGTAAAATGAATTGTCTTTGAAACTATCATGCATTAAAAGAGTAAAAGTATATTTAAGTGTTATTTTATTTTATACCTAGTTGACATGTAACTTTTCGTTCAGATTTTCCCACAGGCTGACCCTGATAAAGGAGGCAAGTCTCAAAGGGACTGACGGTCACACCACAGCTTAGTGAGTGATGCTGATAGACTGTGACAGGAACCTGACTTTGTCAAGATTCGTTTACAATGAAAATGATGGCTGGAGCAGGCATTTACTCCATACCATTGGAGACCACTTAGAAGGATGTCAACGCCATCTTAACAATAGAATCAAGACTACCAAGGAAAAGTAAATACTAGTCTCAGTTGCTACAGCTGTTTAGCTGTTACTTCAGAAGTAGGTGAGAATAAACAAGTTATCTTTTAGAGGATAAACTTCACTGTAATAAAAAGTGTTATATGACCTGTCAGCATACAAGTATTTTGCATAAATAGGAGACACAGTTCTGTCACGAATTATTGTAACGTAATATTTTAAATCGTTTTTCTGGATAATGATCTGAGCTAAGTGATATACTTTAGAAAATAGAAACACTTAAATCATCTGGTTTTTCCTTCAACTTAATCAAATTGCTTTATTTTAAAATGAGGAAGAGGCAATCTGTAAAGGATACAATTAATTGGGGCACAATTTTAAACTTTCCAGTTGAAGTATAGTGGTTTAGCAAAGAAAACAGCACAAACACCTCCTAATTGGTATTGCACAGTAATGCCCACAGAGTAAGCCATTTCCAGTCTAAAATTTATATTTGCACATATAGCCTGTTTGATTTGAAAGTGCAATTTTTTTCTTAGAGAGAAAGAATAATATTTTCATGAATTCTAACTCTCCCACTGTCAATAAATATGAGTCATTTAGGAAAATATGTTCTTTTCCAGAAATAACTAGACATTTTCTTTAGTTATTTGTCATTAAGTAAACCTAACTCTAAGTGTTACATATTTGTGAACTAGAAGTTTAAAACTCTTGCCATAAAAGTAGCTTTCTATTTTACCTTTTACTTTATTTTGAATGCAGAGCTGTTTTGAAACATTTTATTTTACATGCAATGGTGGGAATAATGATGCTCTCGGTTGCTACCAGTGTTCTTAGACTCGGAACTATGATAATACTGCTACATTTCAGCTAGTTAAGATCCTTTTTGCCTTACATAATCACAATGCTGTCAAAAGTAACAAAAGTTAATGTTCTGCACAAAGTGGCACACAGAAAACTGGAAGTCAGAACTGCTTATTTTTTTTCATTTTGCTTGAATATCATTTACCATGGCTAATGACTGTTGAACTTGCAATAATAAGAAACAAATTGTAAAACCAAAGCTGAAGTTCAAGTCATTAATGTCAGAGGGGATATATAAATGAAGTCTTAAAAAACAAGCAGACATTATTTAAAAATAATTACACTGAGAATCTTTGAGGAATCATGTAAAAGTGAAACAGCATTAGTTAACTTAAAATAGACAATAGTTTCTGTTTTAAATAACCTCAATTTTGTACTCATGAAAGTTACTAGAATGTGTTATCATATAAAGAATACAGTACTTTATGGGTTTTCCCTTATTTTATACCATTTCAGAAAGTTTTGATGCAATTTAAGAGAAAGAGCACTATTACTATAAAGATAAAAGTTTAAATACTTAATGTGGAGAAGACAGATAATTATATCAGAAAACACTTTGCTTTTTGATCCTGTTGTTTTCTTTGGACTCATTAGCACCATGTTCTAAGTGTTAACCAGGTAAAATAGATCCTGCAAAACAAACAAAACAAACAAATACAAACTCAGACTGGTAAATAGTTACATAGACCTCAGTATGAGGAAAGAAATAGTATCCAGATTAATCCTATTGCCTAAATATTTGGGTGTCTTGCTGATGTGGATGACTGTAAGCAAGAGTCAAATGTTTCTATTTAGTGGAAATTAAGATATTGCAGCAGATTGGTTAATTTCCATAGTTAAACTATAATCCTATAACATACAGTGTAGAAATAACATTATTGGGAACATATTTAAGCTTTTCAGTCTAAAAATAATGCATTTGGTGTAATGTAAAGCAATTTGGTATAATGTATCCATACTAATTTAACTATCTTTTAACCTTTCTCATTGTCAATGTCAGTGAATTGCTACCTTTTCCCATTTTAACTCATCCAATTGTTTTTCCATTAAGCAAACAAATGAACTAGAAGTTCTCCTCTCTAAAGATATTGTAATTTTCCTATAGATTTATAATTATATCAAATAAAATTTCAAGTTAATTTGCTTTCTATACTGTTAGTAGAGTACTCAATGCCATGGTATATAATACTAACAATTTTATGTTCATGTAAGTTGAAATCAGTATTCACCCTTAGTCTTTCATATAATATTTTCAATTTTACTTTCTTTTCTTCTGTTTTGTTGGGATATAATAGACATACAGCATTGTAAAAGTTTAACATGTATATCACAATGACTTGACATATGTCATAAAATGTCATATGTCATAAAATGATTATCATAAATGTCATAAAATGATTATCACGATAAATTTAGTGGACATCCATCATCTAATACCTTTACAAAATTAAAGAAATAGAAATAAAAAGATTCCTATGATGAAAGGTTTTACATGACTTATTCTAACAGCTTCCAAATATAATACCAGTGTTAATTATATTTATCATATTTACATTACATTCCTAGTATTTATCTTAAAATTGGAAGTCTGAAGGCAATGGCACCCCACTCCATACTCTTGCCTGGAAAATCCCATGGATGGAGGAGTCTGGTGGGCTGCAGTCCATGGGGTCGCTAGGAGTCGGACACGACTGAGCGACTTCACTTTCACTTTTTACTTTCATGCATTGGAGAGGGAGATGGCAACCCACTCCGGTGTTCTTGCCTGGAGAATCCCAGGGACGGGGGAGCCTGGTGGACTGACGTCTATGGGGTTGCACAGACTCAGACACGACTGAAGTGACTTAGCAGTAGCAGCCTCTTGACTGCCTTCATCCAATTCCCTTGTTTCTATCCTCCCTATCCTGCCTCTGCTGACCATACATGTTGAAACTGAAAATCTTTCTTGAGCCAAAAATGCTACTGAATTTTCCACAAAGCATAAACCCTTACAGGTAGGATAGCAGGCTCATGGGAATTTGGATATTTCTCATATGCATGGATCTAAGTTAAATTATCTTCTCCCCAGACCTAGTTAACCTCAAAAAATGACATGACCAACTAGTTGTATAAGCCAGAAACTTAGGAATAATCTTTTTCTCCCCCTCTTTCATTGAATACTGCTGTTGCTGCTGCTAAGTCACATTAGTTGTGTCCAATTCTGTGCGACCCCATAGATGGCAGCCCGCCAGGCTCCACCATCCCAGGGATTCTCCAGGCAAGAACACTGGAGTGGGTTGCTATTTCCTTCTCCAATGCATGAAAGTGAAAAGTGAAAGTGAAGTTGCTCAGTTGTGTCCGACTCTTTGTGACCTCATGGACTGAAGCCTACCAGGCTCCTCTGTCCATGGGATTTTCCGGGCAAGAGTACTGGAGTGGGTTGCCATTGCCTTATCCATCACTGGATACTACTGATGTCCAATTTCTTTTCATGTCCTGTTTATTTCATCTGTGTAATTTATCTCTACTCTGTTTCTCTATCTGCTGCTGTAGATTCAGGGACCACCATTACTTTTAATTACAAATCTTACATTGTCACACTCCTATTTAAAAGACTTCCAGTGTTTCCCATTGCTATTAAAGAAAAAAAGCCGACATTTCTTCTCTTAAGGCAAGTGCCACATGATCAGGCTTACATCTCTTTTGCTAGTCATTGTATCCTCAGCATTTAACAAAGTAGGACTAGCTCTCTGTCAGTTCTTGAGTTGAGAGTTGCAAACCCAGACCAATTTTTATATTCACATGTGGTAAACTTCAATATGGATTTCAAAAATAATACACCATGATCTTTGTTCTTGACCAGCTTATAGCAGAAAAGAGAGATAACAGATACAGCATACATGCACATACTTTTATACTTTGACTGGAATAAAAGATAGAGATGATGAATAGGAAATACGTCTGATTTTTTGGAAATAAACTTCTTACAATACGGTATCATTTGGATACAAATGGAGATGAAGAGAATAGAATATGAAAGATACTTCAGTATCTAGATAACAATTAGGTATATGGTGATATTATTAACAAGTCATTGATGATGATTATACCTAATATGTATCACCTGCTTTCAATGTGTTAGGCATTATATTCAGCTTTTACATGCACTATCTCAATAAATCTTTAGAATCTCCGAGATAGATCCACACTAGTATTATTAAAGTTGACTTAACTTGCCCTGGGATTTAGATCTTAGAACTCTGAACGCATAATACAAGGTTTTAATCACCTTTATAAGGAAGATCAGATTTCATTATGAATAAAATCCTTTCTATTCTAAACTTTGAGGTATTTCAGAAGCACTCAAATGAGGCTGACAACAAGCATTGAAAATACGGCCTGAAATTTGGATAGTCGGCAGTTGCCCAGTAAGGAAGATCTGGATGTCATTGATTTGAAAAATGGGAGATTAAGCCATGATTCTTGAAGAGGATATAGAAAAAATAAAGGTATTTGCACTAAAAATGTATTTCTACCAAAAACCACAGCTGCTAAGTCGCTTCAGTCGTGTCCGACTCTGTGCAACCCCATAGACGGCAGCCCACCAGGCTCCCCTGTCCCTGGGATTCTCCAGGCAAGAACACTGGATTGGGCTGCCATTTCCTTCTCCAGTGCATGAAAGTGAAAACTGAAAGTGAAGTCGTTCCGTCGTGTCCGACTCTTAGCGACCCCATGGACTGAAGCCTACCAGGCTCCTCCGTCCATGGGATCTTCCACGCAAGAGTACTGGAGTGGGGTGCCATTGCCTTCTCCAAAAACCACAGAGTAATTCCCAAACAAGCCAAACTGTATGATTTAGAAAATAAAGTCTAGAAATCTCAGCCATAATAAGCATAATTTGGTATATGATGCATACAGTAGATTCCTAACACAAAAGGGCATCAATACATTTTTATAATTTCAACTTTCCCCACTTACTTGTAAGCTATAATATTCTTTTTAATAAAACAGTCAACATTAATGCCTGACAGATGTTGAGTCCTCAGTTAGTACGGGGTGAGTAAACACAGAATATTATGATTGGATATAAAGATTTAACAATCCTAAGTATGATTTAAGTAGATAGCATGAACATAAACAATATACAAAATAGACACCACTAAGCCTAGTTTGAATAGATGGCATTAGTCCAATTTATTGTGTAACAAATAATTGTAATGTTCAGTATTTACAAGGTCTCCCTTAAGAACATAATGGAGAGAAGCAAGTTTAAATCAAGGGACTACATATCACAAAGGACTGAGCACATTTGAAGGACCATTGAAATGATATAACATAGTGGCAGATGACATGCCAATGGCAGGTGTGTTGAAAGCTACTATCTATACAAAATCAAATCATTCTTTCCATAGCTTCTATTATATGTAGTGAAGACATACTACTCAAAGAACTTTTCATCAGTTTTTCATGGGCAGACATGGTAGGACATTTTCAAGGTCAAAATGACCACTATAATTTCAGTTGCTGGCAATGAAAAAAAAAAAAAAAACTTAGACAAGTAGTGATACGGACAACTTTACTTCTAATTTTCATTCACTTTCAGGAATTAAATATAAGCACTCATCTTTATCCAAGAATAAATGGATACTATTTTTTTAGATTAGTGAATTAGAAGAAGAAAAATAAAAACTGTGTTTTGAAATGAGGACTGACTTTCTGACAATATCAACACTCCTAGGTTAATATAAAGTACAATTTAAACATCTTTATTCATTCTTTATTTCAAAAATTATCCAGTGTAATTATTATAATCATAAAGTGACCAATGAAAAATATGAAAGAATACAACCAGCTTAACGATTTAATGAACCTAATCAACCAGCTCAAAATTCTCCGAGCCAGGCTCCAGCAATACGTGAACCGTGAACTTCCAGATGTTCAAGCTGGTTTTAGAAAAAGCAGAGGAACCAGAGATCAAATTGCCAACATCCAATGGATCATCGGAAAAGCAAGAGAGTTCCAGAAAAAATCTATTTCTGCTTTATTGACTATGCCAAAGCCTTTGACTATGTGGATCACAAGAAACTGTGGAAAATTCTGAAAGAGATGGGAATACCAGACCACCTGACCTGCCTCTTGAGAAACCTATATGCAGGTCAGGAAGCAACAGTTAGAAATGGACATGGAACAACAGACCGGTTCCAAATAGGAAAAGGAGTACGTCAAGGCTGTATACTGTCACCCTGCTTATTTAACTTCTATACAGTGTACATCATGAGAAACGCTGGGCTGGAAGAAGCACAAGCTGGAATCAAGATTGCCGGGAGAAATATGAATAACCTCAGATATGCAGATGACACCACCCTTATGGCAGAAAGTGAAGAGGAACTACAAAGCCTCTTGATGAAAGTGAAAGAGGAGAGTGAAAAAGTTGGCTTAAAGTTGAACATTCAGAAAACGAAGATCACGGTATCTGGTCCCATCGCTTCATGGGAAATAGATGGGGAAACAGTGGAAACAGTGTCAGACTTTGTTTTTTGGGGCTCCAAAATCACTGCAGATGGTGATTGCAGCCATGAAATTAAAAGACGCTTACTCCTTGGAAGGAAAGTTATGACCAACCTAGATAGCATGTTGAAAAGCAGAGACATTACTTTGCCAACAAAGGTCCATCTAGTCAAGGCTATGTTTTTTCCAGTGGTCATGTATGGATGTGAGAGTTGGACTGTGAAGAAAGCTGAGCATGGAAGAATTGATGCTTTTGAACTGTGGTGTTGAAGAAGACTCTTGAGAGTCCCTTGGACTGCAAGGAGATCCAACCAGTTCATTCTAAAAGAGATCATTCCTGGGTGTTCTTTGGAAGGAATGATGCTGAAGCTGAAACTCCAGTACTTTGGCCACCTCATGCGAAGAGTTGACTCATTGGAAAAGACTCTGATGCTGGGAGGGATGGGGGGCAGGAGGAGAAGGGGACGACAGAGGATGAGATGGCTGGATGGCATCACCGACTGGTTGGACATGAGTTTGAGTGAACTCTGGGAGTTGGTGATGGACAGGGAGGCCTGGCGTGCTGCGATTCATGGGGTCGCAAAGAGTCGGACACGACTGAGCAACTGAACTGAACTGAACTGAACTGAATGAATTGAGTGATTCAGTTGTCAGAATTACGTGCCAAATACAAGTTTTATGTTAATTTTTTAAAAGCTAACAAAGGTTGATACTTGAATAAATCAGTCATATTAACTATTTTTATTTTCTCCAACGATTTTTCTAGCATCAATGTTAAAAAGATACATGCTTTGTTAAAATATAAATGATGAATGATGAAATTTCCATCTCTTCTAAGGTTTGTAAAGAAATAGAACCACTTTGCTGTGCAGCAGAGATGGGCACAACATTGTATATCAATTATATTTCAATACAAAATTTTTTAATAATTTAAAAAAGACAGAATTTTTAAAAATCATGAACTTATAAAGGTAATATCTATCAAAGTTATCTTTATTTATAATAAAGCCATTATATTTTAAATATTTTCAATGTAAAAAGAACTCTACCTACTAAAAATAATTATCTTCTAGGAAGGTCTTTATTTAAAAATAAATAGCTAATTGCAGAAATACTCTGTAATATAAAAAAATATTGTGATGTTGTCTTTCCCTTGTGATCACAAAAATCTGACTTAAATAATTTCAATTATCTCCTTCAATATTAAAATATGGCACCATTTCTATGGTCTATCATGCACATTCCCTCATATCATACAGATTGTTAGGATCATTGTCAAAAGTCACAGATGCTCTCATTTACATGTACTTGGTGTAATACATCTGGGTAAATACACCTTCTTAAATGCTGTTCTTAATTAAAACAATAAATTATTTCCTCTGCTCTGCAAAAGCTTTTAAGTCCCATTTGTTTATTTATTTATTTTATTTCCATTACTCTGGAAGGTGGGTCAAAGAGGATCTTACTGTGATATATGTCAAAGAGTGTATCACCTACGTTTACCTCTAAGAGCTTTATAGTTCCTGGCCTCATATTTAAGTATTTAACTTACTTTGAGTTTAATTTTGTGTATGGTGTCAGGAAGTGTTCTAATTTCATTCTTTTACATGTAGCTGTCCAGTTTTACCAGCACCATTTATTGAAGAGGCTGTCTTTTCTCCATTGTATATTCTTGCCTCCTTTGTCAAAGATAAGGTATTCATAGGTGTGTGGGCTTATCTCTGGGCTTTCTATCTTGTTCCATTGGTCTATATTTCTGTTTTTTCAACCTAAAGGGATGGGAAGAGGTAGGAGGAAGGTTCAAAGGGGAGAGGACATATGTATACCTATGGCTTATTCATATTGATGTATCACAAAAACCAACACAATATTGTAAAGCAATTATCCTTCAATAATATATATATATATAAAATAACCATTTTAAGACTCCAGTTAGTAGGCTAAATGCAATTTTTCAAAACAAATTAAACACTGAAGAACTGCCTTTAATTAAAATGGTCTGTACAGAAACTGACTTTCCTCTTTGGTAAATTTTGAAATTTAATTTTAAAGTCTTCTTATAATGAGCTACTTTTCACAAAAAAAATCTGAATTATGTTTTGCACCTTATCATAAGTTGAACTATTTAACAAAATTATGATTATGGTACAGAACAGCAATGCTGCTGCTGCTGCTAAGTCGCTTCAGTCGTGTCCGACTCTGTACAACCCCAGAGACGACAGCCCACCAGGCTCCCCCGTCCCTGGGATTCTCCAGGCAAGAACACTGGAGTGGGTTGCCATTTCCTTCTCCAACAGAATAGCAATAAACAAAAATATAAAAATGACTTGTTTTTAATGGCTTATTTGTGTCAATTCTATAGGGGATTATTTGGTATATTTACATATTTTTATCTACTTTAAGTCTAAAAAAAATAAAGTATAAGAATTTAAGAATAGAAGGCTTAATTTTTAAATATGTCAAATATCCTTCGGCTGTGAAATTCACTTTTGAAAATTACCTCCATGGTGTGCATTTACTTGGGTTAATATTAACATGTTTAAACTCTGGCTTTGAAAAAGACTTCATGTTCTTATTTATCCAAAAAAATCAAGTTAATAGTGCATATTGAAAATCACAGAAAAGAAATGGGAAGAAACCATGGACTATTAAGATTATGATGCAGTTATATCAAATAGAAAAAATATAAATAGAAAATAAATTTTAAATGTCAATATATAATCACATAAAGAGACCCAAATGCCAAAAAATATGGTAGACAGGAAAGGAATAAAATATTATATGATGAGATGGTTGGATGGCAGCATCAACTTGATGGACATGAGGATGCTCCAGGATTTGGTGATGGACAGAAAGCCTGGAGTGCTGCAGTCCATGGGGTTGCAAAGACTTGGATACAACTGAGTGACTGAACTGAACTGAACAGAAAATAAAATTTATTTTTCTGTATATATTTGAATCAAAGAATGCAATAGTACAAAATAGACACAAAAGTCATTCATTTTTTGTTCATTATATATCAAACACTTATAATATGCCAGGAATTGTTGTCTGCTATGACAATATAGCAGTGAAGAAAACAGATACAAACATATATTCTTGGGTAGTTTATATTCTCATTGGATTGTGCGTAGAAAAAATAATAAGCAAATAAAGTGACACCACATATTAAATAAAATATCTGTCATATAAAGGCAATAGAGAATTTGGCATATACCCAATGGATGTGTGTACATATGGCATGTATGTTAGGAGGGTACACTGGAAAGATTTTGCTGATGAGGTAACACTGTCACACAATCCTCTCTTTTTACAGAAGAGGAAACTGAGGTTCAGGATGATTAAATGGAATGCTTGAGGTCACAGTAAGTCTTTAGGTAAAGAGCTGGACTCAGAACACACTTATTTGACTTGGTTCTCAATGCTTCCCAAGGTACAACAGTACCCTTTTAGTTGAAAAAACTGCCTCCGCTGTGCAACGAAGCAAAGACAAACATGAACAGTGGGTGTGGACAAAAGGTGGATAGTTCAGTTGACCAGAGGAGAAGGTATGCATAGGAAAGCATCAGGACTCAGGGAGAATTAGGTAGGCCGCAGCAGCAGCAGCAGCAGCAGGGAGATGAGAATGAAAATTCTCAGATGTCAGGATGATTAGTTTGGTCATCATCTTGGGCAGGGGAGAGATAGGATTAAAATGATATATATGAGATAGTCAGAAGGAGGAAAAGGAACTCATCATGGGGAATAATCATCCCAAGTTCTGTCATCCACCACATTGACACTGATATGACCAGGGCAAGAATCCTAATTCTCATATTTCATGCCACTGGAAAACTGATAAAATAGAAAAAAAAAACTTGTGTGTTTTATCATTAGAGTTTTCTAAGATGATGATTGAAGAACAAATTGGTTTCCAGAGATAGACATGACAAGACAATTACGTCGAGTGAGGATACACTGCACACTCTCCCACACATCCGAATCCAGTTCCTTGTAAACTCACCCTTCTACATATATAGAATCGAGTTTTCTGCAATTAAAGGAAAACTACGATAATCTTTTTCAAAGTTTTCACCTAAAAAGATATAACTTACTCATTCTTAAGAGAAGGCAAGAGGTTACCAGTGAATATAGCTCACATAGAGTTCTTAGAAAAGCAAGGGGGTGCTTGGTAGATTGACCAAGAAATACCTCCTCAAGTCATGATATAATAAGGTTTCTGAAACATAACAAGTTTGGCTTTAATATTTTATTGAAAATCTAAATCTGGGAATGTGTTTTAATACTGCTATTTCTATTCTGTGCCGAATATATATTACTATTCTGTAGCACCTTAAATAAGTGCTACCATACAGACTACTATACACATCAGCAGACAGCAAAACAGTGTCTACGGTCCTGACATTGAAAAACATGCACTGGTGAAAAACACCCCATCCTTAGCCTCTATTCTTTTTTTTTTAATTTTATTTTATTTTTAAACTTTACATAATTGTATTAGTTTTGCCAAATATCAAAATGAATCCACCACAGGTATACATGTGTTCCCCATCCTGAACCCTCCTCTATTCTTGCTATTCACTTTTCTTCACTACTCACAATTCTTATATTCACAAGAATTCCTCATTACCGGCCACAAAAATAACAATGTATATTATATAGGTAATGATTTCTACATGATGCCATAAAAGCTTTGATTTCTAATACCATTTAGAATGTCTGAATAAATACATGCAAAAAGTACTTATTTTCTTTAGCTTGATAATATCACAGAGCATGATAAGCCTTTATTTTGCCTATGGAGGGTTTTATTTTTCTTATCAAAACCAGAAAATTATATACTAAGTTGCAATATGTAAAGTAAACACTACATGATTTTTATTTGGTTAAGATGTCTATATAGAGCATATTATTTACTTTAATTATTTTTGGTTTCTTACTCCAAAATTTTCAAGCTAAATTCTATTTGTATGTGGATGATTTAAAACCTGGTAAATGTGTTAAAATAAATTTTCAAGCAGCTTAGTATGCATAGACAGCTTTTAAAAATTCAAAACAGCCCTCATAGCAAATGTCATTTCTTTCATGGTTACAAAATGCAAACTCCAAGTGTTTTATCCTAATGAATAAATGAGTTTGTCCTTTATGTATAAAATATAGTTTGTGTTTGTTGCACAAGTTTTTAATAATAGATGAATTTTAGGTTTGCTCCAACGTATTCAATAAAGTGTGATTAATTTGGTTTTTCAAAAATGCAAACTAGACATTACTATATTACTTTGTAAAATGCACAGCTTGCAACATTATTGTCTCAGTGGGATCTTAAATTGAATTGTAAAATGTGTCTTATTTCCAGTTTGATTTATGTAAGAGATAGCAGTGGATAATGTCCCTTTTGAAGTTTCACTGCTTTGTGTGAACAAACAATATAAACCTAAAATTCATAATAGAGTTTATTAGAACCCCAAGCTAACTTTCCAGTTATGTTTGACTGAAAGGAAAACTTATGATGGATTCAGAATACCACATTTTCAATGAAACAACATTTTGAAGTTTCCTATTATGACGGATTATACGATACATTTTGACATTTTCTGTGATTTTTATTATGATATTTCAAGTAATTACCAAATCATTTTTTTTTTCTCTAAAAAAGCTTTCCTGTGCCCTGAGAATTAATCTATGATACCATTTAGCTTGGCTTTTTGAAGTAAATATCACCAGATAAAAGCCAGCTGGATCTGAATAATAGGATACTTGAATGAATGTATTAGTGTTTGAAAAAGAGAGTACAAATCTTCTAAAAAGATTAATTTCCATAAAAAAGATAGCTCCCAGATCTACAAAAGAATGAATTCAAAAACATAATAAACTCTCAGAAAGAAAGGTAGATTAAAGTCAAGCCGCAGCACCTTGTTACTGCAGCTGTTGCGAAGCAATGATTCTGTATCAGTTACATTTGGTTGGTCCTGCAGGGCTCTTCAAAGCTTTGTGTGAAAAGCTGAATATGGGACACATGTGACAGTGTAATAACTTCCGTGATTAATTTTGATGCAACACCACTTTCATTCTGATCTTATTCTCAATATTTACAGTTTGAGAGAAGCTACAAAGGTTCTGATGGGAATATATGAATTGAGTAAGGACACTTTTTTTTTCTCCTTCATTTATTGAAGATGTGGATATGAATTTTTCTTTGTCATGAAAATTTTGCAGCTTTATTACACGACATAGTTGCTGACATCATCAGGTAAAAAGACCTGAGTTGGCCAATGGACTTTATTTTCAATATCCTGTTTCAAACATGTTCTCTAAAAAGGGCCATGAGTTCTGTTCACACTACTTTTCTACCTGAGTCTGTACAATTACTAATAAAAGCAAAGTTTGACTGTGAATAATTTCCTCTGGGAGGCAAAATGTACCAGTCCATCTTGGATGATTCACATTATTACTATCTTCAAGACAAAAACCAAAATCAAAGGTGAAGATAAATTAACTTTTAACTTTGATCACATACTAGAAATATTTACAACTGCTAAAAGAATTGACATGAAAATACCATATTAACATTGCATAATTTCAAATGCCACGGAAAAACAGTAAAAAGAGAAATAGATAATATGATGGATGGTACATATATTTTACTTCTGAAGTAATTTCTTCGTAAAAAATACCAAATAAGGATAAAAAAGGAACATCACTGTACAATTGTAGCAGCAATAAAAAGTCAACTAAAGAGATTAGTAAATCATTTTTTCAATTACATTCTGAAGCTAATTTGAATGTGTGGAATAAAATAAACAACTAATTTACCTTGCCCCCTCCTTCTTTTGATCTTTTTTTAATAGTATACATTCTCAAAATTAACCCAAAAATGAAATGTACCCCAGTAACTGCATGTTAATTTAAACTGCACATGCTGTTTAAGTACAGCTGTAAATTTACAAATTAAGTTGATCAAAATGAAGATATAAAGGACCTAATGCCATTTTTAGAAAAATATGACTGCATTCTGAAATGTGATAGTGTTTACCAGAAAAAAAAATTAAAAACAAAGGTTGACTTCTCTGCACTCATATTGACTACTAAATGGTCATGACACTTCTTAATAGTAGCCAAGAATTTCTATATCATACTTCTCCAAGAAAGCTGCTTTTAGTTAAAACATAAAAATGGTAGTTACAAGGTTTCTGCAAACATAACTGCCATTCCATTAAGGAAATGGTGCAGCAAACAGTAAATAGTGGCCTCAAGGGAAATGTTAAGTATTGATTTTATTACTGTGTTGGTTGGTTTGTATTTGCAATTGTCAGCTCTAATTTCAGACTATGTTTTAAGTATCCTTAAAACTGCTTAAGGAAAGGACAAATATTAATTGAAAAATATTGATAATTATTATTTTTATAGCTTTAAATATCATAAGAGACTGTTTCTTTTCAGCTTTTCACAGCATGTCTTTTAAAAATAAAAAACTTAATTTTGCTACACAAAGCAAATGAACAACCTAGTTGTCAGTAAGTCAAATTATGTACTCAATTTGTACACTATAAATCAGTATTTGACTCTAGGATAAAGTTAATCACTATGAAAACTATAAACATGGTTCCATACTTTCTTAATTAGTTTTGAAATTTAGCGTTGAATTCATTGATATTAAAGTTTCAATTCACCTAAAAAGACATAAAATAGCTATGAAACTAATTATAAGTCTAGCATTTTCATCATGTTGAAATAAACATCAACTCACAGCCTCATTAAATGTAAAATGATCAAATGCTGAAAAAAGAACAAAATTTGCCAACTTAATATAATTAATATGCTTTATATTATCATCATCATTATCTTCATCATCACTGATTTCCTCTTTACGTTTCAGTAAATGACATTCACACATTTATGCTAAAGGTATAATTAAGAACACAGATCATTTTCTTAAACCATGCCAGAGAGCAACAATGCTTAATATGTAAATTTTCAACTATACCTACGGGGCTGTAAATATAGTCAGTGTTAAACTTCTACAATTAACTAAAAGAAGTGTTTATGCTACACATAAATTTTAAAAATGTCCTCTGTGGAAATCTAAAGAGGTGCAAATTAATATTAAAAAAACCATTATGGCTCTTCTTCAGATTAAAAAACATAAAGTATTCTCAGGTTCACAAGCCACCCAGTATGATTCAAACTTCACATATCAAAATTGAAAGACAACCTATTATTAACCCATGAAAATTCTTGAATATCCCTAAATGCCAACTCCCAATATCATGAATCTAAAAAGAGAGTCAAAGGAAAACAGTTCTCTTGATTTTATCATAAAAATCATACTTACATTGTATTTTAAAATATTTGGAGAAAAGAAATGGCTTAATGAAGTAAAACCTTGCTTTGACTACAGAGATTTATTTGTGTATACTAAATGTTCAGTACATGCTTATTGGACTAAATTTCTTTGTTCCAAATAATTAAAATTTGATGGATAAATATACAACTAGTCTGTTGGTTCAACAATAGTCTTAAAACTTAGCGTGGCCCTTTACCATATAGTTCAGAATGAAAGTCATAAGGAGTATTTTTTCATATTGAAAATAACTTAATCTTCACTGTCAACCTTCTTTGAGGTGATGCTTTAATGCGTCTAAGAGTTCCAAGTTTCTCACGTGAGACTACTTTATTATTATTTTCAATTCCATCACTGACTACAAGCATCTTTAAAGAAACTCTTGGCGTGAAATTTACTGTAAGTAGACCCAGGTTTTTTTAATATAGATTCTAAAAGCCAAGGGTCTTTTATAGCTGTCTATAACCGTGATTCTCAAACACTTTGGTTTCACAATCCTTTATGGACATTTGTCATATCTGTCAATATTTATCATGTGAGTAAAGAAAACTGGGAAGTTACAAAATATCTTACTGAATGATTACAAAAACCTACAAGTTCATGGCATATTAGAATAAGTAACATATTTTATAAGAAATAAGTATATTTTCTAAAAAATAAATACTTTTGCAAAGTTCCTTCAGGTTTGGCTTAAGAGGAGTCAGTTGGATTTTCCTACCCACTTGAGCATTTAATCTGCCGTGGTGTCACAAAATATGTAGTTGTTAAAAATTAAAGTTCGTACCTCATGAGAGAATAAGAGGTTTTTTTTTTTTTTAAGTAATTAAGGCCTTAGTATTATTATGAAAAAAGTTTTGACCTCTTGAACTCCCTGAGCCCTTGGGAACCCTCCTCTCCGTGGGTTCTGGGACCACACTTCAAGAACTGCTGCTCTATCTGATAACATTTTAGGACTTTTTAGAACATCCGGGGTAGGTATTAATTTAGAAACTCAAAGACTGTCCTAGTATTGCTTCAGACAATAAGCACAAGATTAGAAAAGTTGCTCTAAAGCTTCAAATAGAAAACTCATTACGTCATGCCAACAATTGAATCTTAAAAAGGTAGTAATGAGAAAGGGAACTTTTTTCCTCTAGACTTAATTTTACCTCACAAGGAATAATCAGCTTTTAGTCATTTTGCAGTCCATGGGGTCTCAAAGACTAGGACATGACTCAGTGACTGAATAACTAGTCATTTTGAGATGGTGCACAAGGCATAGAATTTGGCAAAAGTTAGAGGCAACTTTAAATATTATCTTCACAGCCTTAAGCATAAAGATTCACTCTACCTCAAACACTTCATCTAGAAAGTGGGGATAATATCTATTCAAGAGCAAGCACAGAAGTAAGTGAAATGATGAACATGAAGCATAAAGCATGCTGCTGCTGGTGCTGCTAAGTCGCTTCAGTCGTGTCCGACTCTGTGCGACCTCATAGACGGTAGCCCACCAGGCTCCTCTGTCCCTGGGATTCTCCAGGCAAGATCACTGCATGCAGAACTAGGTAACTGATAAGACAACGGTTATTAAGCAGAAAAGTCAAGGTTAAGATCACAGGTGTTGAAGTCAGACAAATGAAAAAGGGATGAGATGGTAAAGAAGCTTTGTGAGTCTCAGTCTCTTATGTGCAATGTAACAATAACCCAAGGGTAAATATCATATTATCACACAGATTAGATAACAAGTGTATACAAAGCACCTGCCATATAACAGGTGCTGTCATGAGGAAGAGGAGGAGAATGAAAAAGAAATGACAGGAAATTAAAAAAAAAAAAACACCATGTCAATTTGGAGTTTATAAAATTGCAGAAAAGGAATTAGGCCATTCTTAAGAAAATAAACACTTGAGAGGAGCAGATTTCAAAACAACTTAAAAATAGTTAATACACCATAAGCATTAAAGAGAAAGGGAATACAATTTAAAACTGCTAAATTCTAGATATGTAAGTATAACTTGACCTCCTCACTTTTAATAAGGAAAACAGAGTATTCCTCCATGAGGTTCCTTAAGGTTCCATCTTTAGTCTCTTCGTAACCTAGGCAGTGCATGGTCCAGAAGAGACATTCAGTGAACTGGCAGTGCATTATAATTTGCATTGAAGTGATACTTAGGCGTCTAGGAAACATCATAAAATTTAACAATAAATGAACTTGCTAAGGACCTGCATTGGAGTACAGATTTTCAGAAATAGGAATTGTATAGCAGTAATGCATAAGACCATATTACCATAGAACGACAGGTTAGGAAGAATTAGCATGGGAGTTTAGTTGTAATGTTTGACTAAAGCCAGGAATGAATCTAAGACAATATAAAAAGATTTGAGAAGGGTGTTTTTATTTTTGTTTTTAAGTTAGCAGTTAAAAAGAGGGCAGGGATACCTTTTACTGAAAATAATATAAATGTTCAAATCAATGTTTTGTGACTACCTATCTTAAAATTCAGAGATGTTAATATACTCTGAAACATTTTTCAGATGTCTAAATTCTACAGAATGTGTCAGATATTTTGTGTTCTAAAATATTAAGATCATTTGAAAGCTAAAAACAATGGATCTAAATGAACTATTATATGAATGACTGAAAGAATAGAAGTCAACTCATTTTTAGACGACTTGGCTAATATGTTATAATTGGAAAATGAAAGCCACACATTCCAAGTAATCAATAATGTTCCCAGTGGCATTTTTATTTCTAACAAAATTTCACTTCTAGATTCCCAGATGCATTCAAAACAAGCCTAAAAACTAATTTTTAGAAGGCAAAACGTCAAATGAATATTACCCATTTCAAAATTCAAGAATATGCAGTTGAGTGGGAATGTACAGAAAAAAAAAGAAAATAGCAAGATTATGTGTCCTTTCAGCCAAAGTATTCATAATCCTTAATGTAAGAGATTTTAAAGGTCAAAAATGATGGAATATTCCCATTTTATCATTGTTTCCCATGGTGAAGTAAGTATAATATCTTAAATATCTATTACTAACTATGGAGAAGAATCATTTTGGGTTCACATTAAATTTGATTAATGCATATGCTTTTGGAAAGCTTAAAATGTTCAATGTTCCCAAGAAAAATATACTCAACTTTTTCAGTTTACTTGATTATAGTAAGCATAGGTTAATAATATATGTTCCAATTAAAAACCTATGTGGTCATTTTTGAAAGTGGAATAACAGACAACATAAATTTGACTATTTTAGATGTCTTCTGTAAGTCAGTCATTCAGTATGTGCCCTTCTGTGATAGGTTTACTTCACTTACCTGAGGACCATTGGAAACAAAGTGCTAGAAATCAAGTCTTAGTTAAGGAAGATGGATAAGAATTAGGTCTAGAGTTAATAATGCTATGTCACACACTTAAAATTTAAGAGAGTGAATCACCTGTTGTGTGTTTCTGCCAAACTAAAATAATTTTTTTAACAAAAAAAAAAGGAAAGCACGTAAGTACAGCTTTTCATAACTCTTTTGGTATGTGAAAAAAGATTCAATTGGTGAGGCATACATATTAAATATATTTGAAATATCCATACATAAAAAGAAATAATCTGCTTAATTATGGGCACCTCTAATAAGGAAATCTGGGGGAAAGGCATGTGCTCTTAATTATAAATATATGACTACAGCACTTTAGATATTATAAAATAGTTTCTTAAAAACATATACTTTATATAATAGATCTAGGAGTATACCATTGGTTTTAAAGAAAGTTATTTCATTTACTAACTATTCATTCTCAATTGTGTTCTTTTATAATTGAATGTTCAAAGATTTAGAAATATATAACATAACTACCTACTAAGGAAGCACCATTTTGCTTTTATAGGTATTTTATTACATCAATGGAAATTTCTCTGTATCCTTCTATGACTTAACTCATAAGCTATAACATAAAAATTACTATCGACAATGTAGACCAGCCATAAAATTCAATTAAAAATCCCTACATTTTAAGCAGTTATAGTAGCATAATGTGTAAACATGAGCTGAAGTGATGTGTAGTTCCTAGAGCATGTCACATTTAGAAAATAAATGTTTTAACTCTTTCGTCACTTTCCCACTGCAAAGAATATTTGAGGGTCTCTTTAAAATCTTAAATCTACTGGAAAACATAGTGGTTTCATTAAAGAACAATGGACATGCTCATAATTTGTCTTAGCTAAATCTGTTCATCAATATTATTGCTATATGTTTCTGTACTCCAAAACATATATCCCTTGTTAATTCAATTCTTTCGATAAATGTTGGCTGCAGACACTGTTCTTGTCACTGGGATTAGCAGTGAGTAGTAGGACAACAAAATCCCAGTCCCCATGAGGCTGACATTCAAATAATCTGATGCTAGATAAATTATGTGGCATGTCAGATCATGATAAATGCTATGGGGAATATAAAGCAGGAAAGGAGGATAGGGAGTATTTTCACATTGAGAAGGTAGATTGTGATTGAAAATAGGGCTGTTGGTAAAAGCATTAAAAGAAGCTGACAGTTGAAGGAGACCAAAAAAAAAAAAAAAAAAAAGCAAGCTCTATGGAAAAGAGGATTCCAAGAAGAATGTTACAACAATGTAAAGACCGTGAGGCAGAAGTATGCTGAGATATTTGAGAAAAGAAGGGAGGCCAACATGACTAAACCTGACTGAAAGTGAGAGTGGGAGGGAAGGCAGTCAGATTGGAGAAGCAGCCAGGAGTCCATGGTGCATGAGATGCTAGGCCACCAGAGGACTTTTATTATTGTACTCTTTGTGAAATGGGAAGAACAGAGATAGCTCTACACAGAACAGTGACCTGCTCAGACACAGGTGTTCATAGGACCACTCTACCAGTTGTAAAGGAGAAGACAGAAAGCAGGGAATCAGGCTAGAAAACTTGCACGCTGATCCAGGCAAGAAGTGAAAAAGGGTAAGAGAGGGGTATATCTGGGGCTACTCTAGATGTTGGTATAAGAGAGGCAGGACTCAAAGACGGATCCAAGGGGTGGGGCATGAGCAAGTAAGTAAAAATGTAGTAACTAAAAATGGAAATGAGACAATTGAGGAATGTGGAGATCTGAGGTAGGAAGACCAAGAATTTCTTGTAGAGACTTTAAATTTAAGATATCCCAAACTGAGCACCTCCTCCAAAAATAATTTGCTTCAGGCAGAGACACTAACACTGAACTGTGTTTTTTCTCATTCATAAGGTAACCAAATGGCTTATGAATAAATGGACACAAATTATGTTCCTTTTCAAACTTTGTTAGGTTTAATTGGAAATAGTATGTCTTAAAAAATATAACAGCTTAGTTAATATTTGTTTTCATGATTCTTCCTCACAAACTCTCTTTTTTTTTTCCATTTATTTACTGACTAGTCACTGCATGTGAGTTCTTCCTGCAAACGTTGGTGAACACAGAGAGGAATCTCTTCGGCCCTTAAGGTGCTCATAGCCTACCACTGGAGGAAGAAAATAACATAGTGTTTATACATTTTGAAGATTTGAGAGGCAAAGTGGAAATGCATGTTTATATCAACTGTGTTCATATACATGGTTTAATGCAATTGTTCTTATAATATTTAACTGTAATCTATGGGACTTTCAGAACATATATAAAGAAATGGATGATTGAAAGTGAAAGTAGCTCAGTTTTGTTCAACTTTTTGCAACACCATGGACTATACAGTCCATGGAATTATCCAGGCCAGAATACTGGAGTGGGTAGACTAACCCTTCTCCAGTGGATCTTCTCAACCAAGGAATTGAACTGGGGTCTCCTGCATTGCAGGCGGATTTTTTACCAACTGAGTTATAAGGGAAGTCCAGATGATAGAAGGAAGACTGTATATTGTTTTATGAAAATTAAGACAATGGCATCGTGAAGCTTAAAGAATAAAATTATCTCATGTTGAACTAGGGATACGTCTTCATTTGCATTTACAGGTATGAACAAGGTACTCAAGGTCAAGTGCATACTCTGGAGTGGGGAAGGTCTCCATAGAAATACGAACATTGGAAATGTAGTCCAATAAAGGAAAGATGACATCTTTGGCAAAGGAAACAGCAACTTTGAATTTACAGGAGCACAAAAAATGAATAGAAAACTCTGTGGGCAAATAGGTAGCTAGATCTTTGAAGGAAAAGTTAGGAGACTAGAAGGGGAACATAAAAGAAGGGGCCAAAAACACTATGTTCAAATTTAATATTGATTTTCAATTCCAAAAGATTAAAAGTTAAACCTAAACCAAGCTTAAAGAAAACTATTTTTTTGAATAATAAATGTCACTCAAATCAACCAGTCACTTCCAATTTATTCACTGCTTTACTTCTCTAATTAGTCTAGTAAGGTATCATTTTTTGTGATACTGCAGGTTTTAAGGGGCTTTCTGGCCTAAAATCTCATGGCACTTCTTTGAGAAGTGTGTTATCTATTTGAGGTGGTGTTATCTATTTTAAAACAACACTGTGCATATTTGAACACTGCTGCTGCTGCTGCTGCCAAGTCACTTCAGTCGTGTCCAACTCTGTGCGACCCCAGAGACGGCAGCCCACCAGGCTCCCCCGTCCCTGGGATTCTCCAGGCAAGAACACTGGAGTGGGTTGCCATTTCCTTCGCCAATGCATGAAAGTGAAGTTGCTCAGTCGTGTCCTACTCCTAGCGACCCCAGGGACTGCAGCCTACCAGGCTCCTCCATCCATGGGATTTGCCAGGCAAGAGTACTAGAGTGGGTTGCCATTGCCTTCTCCAGTTTGAAAACTAATGTGGTGTAATACCTATTGTTTGATGCAGAGGTTTAATTGTACATGATGTTTTTCCCCAGTGAAGGCAAATGTTATTGACAAGGCTTCCCCAATCTCTTCTCCACCTCCCCCATGATATCACTGACACCACTTCACCCTGCCCTTGGGTGGGCAAACTTTGGCAGTCAATCAAGTTTCAAATCCTAGCTCAGCCATGCCAAGTGTATGACACTGGGGAATTTGTTTGACCTCTCCGTGTCTCAGTTATCTCCAAGGTGAGAAGATGTACATCTCTGGCCCTGTCTCTGTGTCACACTATTGTGTTGAATGGCTCACCTATGTAAAGTACAGTGACTTTTCCATCCATAGTAAGTGCTCAATAAATTGAAGTCACAATTATTAATGTGAACTGAATCCTTGTGTTGAACAAGGAGGACAGAAATAAAATTAGTTTAACATCTTCTACTGAAACGCACTTTCTATAATACTGTTTCTTTGTACTATAGTCACGGGAACTGGGAAAGATCTGAAACTGGAGATGATATACTTTGGTAAATTTTACACCTAAAATGTATTAATGTTTACTTGTCTTATAAACTTCTTTTGTGTTGTGGAAAATGTGTACCAACAACTCCTTGTTAAATGGTGTACAGCATCAATTTTGCCCTCAAATAATGTTCATGTGGGTCATGATTAAGGTGCTAGTTCTCAAAAGCCTATTTAAACCACTACGTGTTTGAAAAATTGTATTTGCAAACATTTTCCAACTTGAACTATTATTTATCATGTATTTAAAATAGAAAACCTATTTTCATAGTTCTACTTCCAACTCAACAGAGACCTTCCTTCAGCAGTAGTGAAAATTATGTGGGAATAGTACTCTGGAGCAGAAACTTGCTAATTTTCCACATTTGTAAAGGAAAATAATCTTAGTATAAAATTACCTCTGATTATTCTTGAAAATTATTCATTCTCAAATTAGGGTTTGTATTTAAACTTTGAAAGTCTTAGAGTTCTCCTCATTTTTACTTGGGAAAATATTAATATCTTATTTATTTTGGGATACAACTCAAAGCAGATCAGTTTTCTGAACCACAAAACTCTATCATTAAAATCTAAGGGCTCTTGTTGTTCTTTAGTCAACTAAGTAACGTCTGACTTTTTCGCGACCCTGTGGACTGTAGCCCATCAGGCTCCTCTGTCCATGGGATTTCCCAGGCAAGAACTCCAGGATGGGTTGCCATTTCCTTCTCCAGAGCATCTTCTCAACCCAGGAATAAAACTCACATCTCCAGTATTCACAGGCAAATTCTTTACCATTGAGCCAAAAGGGAAGCCCAAATCTAAGTGTAAATAAGATTTACACAAAATCCAAGTATAAAAGTTAAAACTTGACAATATTATTATAATTTCATGCTGATAATATAAAGAGACAAAAGAACATTCATTTCAAAATTAAGTTTTAACAGAATGACAGAACTGCACTATTCACATATTTAAAACATATCTAATACCACTTCAGACAAAATTGTTGAAATGCTCTGACCCACAAATTAGAGGAAAGTGAGTAGCTAAATCAAATGAATTAGGAGTAAAATTTCATTAAATGTAATGTAATTCTGGCATTAAAGAGATTTATGAACTCTACAACCTGAACAGCAGAAATACTGTTAAACAATTCCTGGGCTTTCTAGGGGAAAAAATGCTACACCCTTTTCTGTTTTGAGCAAAAGCAACAGATAGCAGTTTTATATTCCATCTATTTATGTACCACCTTCTGAGTTTAAAAGAATTTTACAAATCATATGCCTTTCTTGAACTGGAATGGCACAGCAGGAAAGAAAAATTAAGACATTTCTTCATGTGTGTTTTATCACACGTGCAGGTAAATGAAATTGACTTCAACTCTCGTGAATGATATACCTTCTTGTTCTCTGTATTTATATTATTTCAAATCAGTAACTTTATTAATGTGAGAATGGTCACACTCATTGATTTAATACTAATTATGCTAATATTACATATTTTATTGTTATGTGTGTTACAAAACAACTTTCAGATTTCTTGCATTACTTCTTTATAGACCAACCTTACCTACACACACATATACAATACACACGGGCTTCTCTGGTGGCTCAGATGGTAAAAAAAAAAAAAAAATGCCAGCAACGCAGGAGACTCAGATTTGATCCCTGGGTTAGGAAGATCCTCTAGAGAAGGGAATGGCAACCCACTCCAGTAGTCTTGCCTGGAGAATTGGACAAGGAGCCTGGAAAGCTACAGTACATGGGGTCGCAGAGAGTCGGACACGAATGAGCAGCTCTCATTTTCATTAATACACAAAAAAGGTAATTTGGAGGACTGAAATCTAATGTGAGAAAGTGTTTTAATAATAAAAATACAAAATATATGAAATAAGAAAGGAAATAAAACTCTTTACTATAATTTCCATTCTGAGTATCAAATCATGGTTGGTAGCATTAGGTGTGTATGTGTGCTGAGTCACTTCAGTCATGTCTGATTCTTTATGACCCTAGACTATAGCTGGGCTCCTTTGTCCATGGGATTCTCCAGGCAAGAATACTGTCATGCCTTCCTCCAGGGGATCTTCCCAACACAGGGACTGAATCCAAGTCTGAAGTAGGGCTGAAAATCATACAACAAGATATCAATATCTTAATCAGTTGTTTGAAACTCACTGAAGAAGAAAATATGATTATTTCTATATTTGACACCCTAAATAATGTAACTAAAAGATACAGATATCCTTGACTACCCATGATCAATGCGAAAGACCCCTATGTTGTAGAAAGAATATAGAGTTTGAAATCAAAATTAGTAGATTCAAATCCTTCTATTCACTAGCTTGGTCAAGTCAAAAGTTTCAGAGCTTCAGAGCCTCTCTTCAAAACACTGCAAAGCATGTGTAAAATATATCCATTCAGAAATAATGGCCACTTGAACTTACTTGACTGGAGAGTTTCTCTATCTTTTCAAACTATGCATGCCCAAATCTCAAGGCATAGGTGGACATATATAGCTTAACACAAACTTTCCATATAATTTTGATTTGCTTACACTTACAATCATTAATGAACATCCAGGAATCCATGTCATGTATAAATATCTATGCTTCTATGACTGTTCTGTTCACAATGGTCATTGTATATAAATTATATGAACACTGTCTAATAGTCAACGTTTCTGCAGATGGAATCATGTGATGGATGCGAGGTAGCTAGCAGTTTTCTCTTTATATTGACAAACACATGTAAAGGGGTCTCAAATTATAAAGAGTTAATTAGACTAGAATTCAGCAGTTCTAAAAACTAGCTTTTTACAGGAATCACCCGGAGTTTAAATACACACATACACAATTCATAGAATCCTACTTTTAGAGATTATGGTCTTGCTGGTTTGAAGTAAGTCCAGGTATTTTTTAAAGATCCCCAGAAGATTCTAAATTGTGTTATGATTGAAAAGCCTTCAACTACCTGAACTATATGGTCCCTTTGACTCAGATTCCATAATTCCAGGAAAAAGCCAATTTAAATAATCACATATGGTTCAAAGTAAGATTTACTTTATACTTTGTATTACTGCAGGGCAGTTCAAAGAACCTACAGTAGTTCAATAACATAGTGTTGTCTCACTGCACTTTTCTGGAAATGGTTTATTTACAAACACCTCTGCTCTTTTACCTTTTTGCCTGCCTGAGGCAAGATGGTGAGAACTTCTGGAATCCACAGGGAGATGAGAAAGTCTCTCAGGCATTATCAGAGTGGTTAATATACGAAAACCTTGCCATCTAGGCAAAAAAAAAAAAACACTAGAATAGAAATATTCTATCTCCCTTTCGTAAACAAGAAAACACATCATGGGAAGAATATATTATTTCTTCAACTATTTATGTTGCATTAATATATTTCTTTTACGCAGTCCTACAAAATCACCCCAGATGGTGATTGCAGCCATGAAATTAAAAGACGCTTACTCCTTGGAAGGAAAGTTATGACCAACCTAGATAGCATATTCAAAAGCAGAGACATTACTTTGCCAACAAAGGTTCGTCTAGTCAAGGCTATGGTTTTTCCTGTGGTCATGTATGGATGTGAGAGTTGGACTGTGAAGAAAGCTGAGCACTGAAGAATTGATGCTGTGGTGTTGGAGAAGACTCTTGAGAGTCCCTTGGACTGCAAGGAGATCCAACCAGTCCATTCTAAAGGAGATCAGTCCTGGGTGTTCTTTGGAAGGAAAGATGCTAAAGCTGAAACTCCAGTACTTTGGCCACCTCATGGGAAGAGTTGACTCACTGGAAAAGACTCTGATGCTGGGAGGGATTGGGAGTAGGAGGAGAAGGGGACGACAGAGGATGAGATGGCTGGATGGCATCACCGACTTGATGGACGTGAGTTTGAGTAGGGTCTGGGAGTTGGTGATGGACAGGCAGGCCTGGTGTGCTTCGATTCATGGGGTCTCAAAGAGTTGGACACAACTGAGTGACTGAGCTGAACTGAGCTGAACAACATCATGAAAGAAAGTGAAAGTTTCACTCAGTCATGTCCAACTCTTTGCGACACCATGGACTATACAGTTCATGGAATTCTCCAGGCCAGAATACTGGAGTGGGTATCCTTTACCTTCTCTAGGGGATCTTCCCAACCCAGGGATCAAACCCAGGTCTCCCGCTTTGCAGGAGGATTCTTTAGCAGCTGAGCCACAAGGGAAGCCTTTCAACATCACACTACAAAGTAATTCATTACTAACTTTGTTTTGCTTTCTGGGTTTTCCTTTTTTTTATTTGTCTTGTAATCAGTGGTATTGGAGAAGACTCTTGAGAGTCCCTTGGACTGCAAGGAGATCCAACCAGTCCATTCTGAAGGAGATCAGCCCTGGGATTTCTTTGGAAGGAATGATGCTAAAGCTGAAACTCCAGTACTTTGGCCACCTCATGCGAAGAGTTGACTCATTGGAAAAGGCTCTGATGCTGGGAGGGATTGGGGGCAGGAGGAGAAGGGGACGACAGAGAATGAGATGGCTGGATGGCATGACTGACTCGATGGACATGAGTCTCAGTGAACTCCAGGAATTGGTGATGGACAGGGAGGCCTGGCGTGCTGTGATTCATGGGGTTGCAAAGACTGGGACACGACTGAGCGACTGATCTGATCTGATCTGATGAATTTTATGCTTCAGTAATAGAATGGAATAGGAAATATGTTTTTATATTTTCACCTATTTTATACTGTTGGGTGAATATCTGTTAGATCAGAATTTCCTTCATCCATCTTTATTCTAAATAAACAAAAACAGAACATTATTGCTATAATTTTAAAGACTTCTGAAAACTTTTCTTGATCTGAATAAAGTTGATACCCCAGTATCATTTCCAAATGTTTCATAGTTTCTAGTCTAAAAGTGAAAAGTGAGGAAAATGACATTTCTTACCTATGAAGTTTAATGCAAACCCCAATCCTATAGCATATTTTTTTAAGTGATACAACAAACTTTGCTGGCATTTGCGAAAATATACTATAACACCATTTGCCTGTTTCATGTATGCTGTGTAAATTACATATTATGTTACATAATGTGTATAATGCTAGACCATGAAAAACAGTTAGATATTTCATAGAGTGAATAGTCCCAAATTTAACATGAGTCTCACATGAAGGAATAACTATTAGCTCATGCAAATATACTGACTAATGGCTGTTTGATGGCATGGCAAAATTGGGTTATCAGCCTACACAGCTTCACTGAGCTAACTTGAGAGTATAAAAGTAGTTCTATCGAAAAAGAAAAAAAAAGTTTTACACTCTGGGAAAGTCAACACGAAACCTCCTATGTCTTCCCAACATCTTCTCTAATAATTACATTTTATTTTGTGTATCCAAACATGCATATTTCTTAAAATGTTTTCCTAAATAAGTACAAAACAAACTACAGCACTGCAAGTCACTAAACTATGTGGCCTAATAGGAAACATTGTTAAAAGAAAAATCTGTGTGTGTTTTCTTTAATTACAAAGACCCTATCTAATTTTAACTGCCTCCTTTTTTTCTTAATAATGAGCTGACCTTCTATTCTCCTTAACCCTTTTTTATCAAAGCCATCTACACCCACTTTGCCTTCTGTTTCTCTAATCTGCAATTATTTATGTTTTCTTCATGCTGCTTTGTCCGCCATGGGAGCAAAATTGTATTTGGTGAAATATAGAGCTAATTATACCATGAACCCAGCAACAAAAAGACAGAGCAGATGTTACTTCAGACGTGCTAAAAGTCCTCATGCTTAATGTGCATATAGTAAAACACTGAGAGGAGTCGTCAAAAACAATATCTAATCAAGGCAGTTTTAGACATGCAAATCTTTGTAACACCAGAATTAAATGGAGAAATTCTGTCAGTATTTCCAGAACTCACCATGTGCTTGCCAGAATAATTATATTAGGTAGTGATTTCTAATTAATATAATAAATGTGTGAGTCCACATTGTTTCTATCCCGGGTGGAGGGGGGGGTAGAAATCTAGGGAGGCAGAAATGGAGATCATATGCTGTGAGTTAATAACACAACGCACAATGTTTTCATTGAGAATGAGTTTCCATGATGCCAAAATAAACTCCTTGAATGTTTTCGAGTTGACCAACAAAATATATGTTATTCTCTTACATGCTTTCTTTTTATTCACAGTGAATCATTTATGTTATCTATTCAAATGGCTATGGAATTGACAAAAGTTAAGATCAGTTTCTCTTTGCCAACTTACTATATTTCCACCTAAGATTCAGTTTTGTTTCTGTTTTTTAAATATGTGGGTACATAAATATGTCAGTGTAGCTATCATGGCACAATGGTTGCTTTTTTTGGCAAAAACTGAAAATAATTTTTGACTTATTGGATTTAAATTGAAATTACTTGTCCCAAACAAATTCCCTCTCCACCCTCTCATTTCTGCCACAGTAACCTGTATGCAAATGGTAAGTTACTCCAGGAAAATGCAAAATGCTTATCATGCTGTGTAGTGACTAAAAACAATTCCAAACACACTGGTTTAAAGTCACTGTAAGAGGGCAGTATTTTAAAGACACACTTTCCACAAAAAGAAGTGTGCCTACACCACAGGGTGTAAAGCCGCTTCTGAGATCTAAAACTTAGTGGGCTCAGCACACGAAACCTCCCTCCTGGTGAGTGTTAAATGTGTTCATTGAGTGGCTGGACTGGGCATCATTTTCACTGTTTATTTTAGGAAAATAAAGCACCTCTCTGCAAAGCCGCGATAGCGTAGCTGAAGAATTCCATCCTATTAGGAAGCGCATAACTTATTCTCCTTCCTGTTATATGCAAAGTCTAAAATAGAATAGTGTCTGGTTTACACAAATATCAACTTTTGAAACATTATCCGTTGGCCAATTATAATCGGGATAAATGTTCTAACAGCTAATATTTTATATACATTTCCTATTGAAGGAAGTGCTTTGTATGTTGTAAGTAATACATTAGTCCAAAATTTGTTTTAATCAAACTAAATTATATATGTGGCATATGTGATATATATACTATGTCCACTGTAAATAAAATTTCGAACATTATGTGTTGTTTCTTTATTAAAAAGGAGAAAGAAAGCCTACTTGTATGTTTGAAAGAATGTGAGAGTAACTTTGAAAATATTGATATTTCTATCATTGTCGAATATAACTGTTGAGATTATATGTCTAGTCAATCTCTCTTCTAGTTAAGCTGTTATGTCAGATTATGAGGGAGCCGATATGGTAAGTTCACAAAAATTGTCTGATGTAATAAATATATTTTTAAAAATTCTACTTATAAAGTTTAATGTTACCATATTCAATGAAAATAAAATGCAATATAAAACAAATTCATGTAATTTAACAATCTTTATTGAATTTTTTACATTTTATTTTCCAATTGGTTAATTTTTAATTTATTTTATATTTCAAGCAATACTCAAAAACCTGAATGTATAGTTATGATAAAAACACTTATTGAATTGAGGAACATCAAGTCAACTGATTACTGAGTTCAAATCAACTGGTTATTGAGTAAAATAAAATGAAATAAATGTTCTAAAAGACAAATAAACAAGGTGAATCCTTGAACTTTCTACAGTAGAATTTAACACATTTGATATTCAATAGGCCAAATAGAACCACTGAAGACTAAGTGCTAACTGTAACTCTACCAACTTTGTTATCCACTCACTCAGAAGAATGGACAATTTATTGAGAGGCCAAACTACAAAACACTACTTTGGAAAAGTAAAATATCTGAGTGCAGGAATTTTATTTTTATAGTTTCCAATCATTTGGGCCCATTTAGGAATTAAGATTAATCAAGGTAATATAACCAAAACAGAAAAACAAACATATTTTGCCCCAGCTTGATTTCTAAGTAGAAATTATCTCAACCAGTAAAAGTCCACACCTTAGAGAAGCCAGGTGTCAGATGGCAGTGGAGCTGTTCACTCATTCAGCTCCTCCTACATCAAAGGCACTATCTTATCATCTCTAACATCATATCCTGCTAATAAGTCAAAACAAAGGGACTTTCAAAGGAACTATTTTGCCTACCAGTATTTTAATCAAAATAGTAAACAGAAATACTTCCTTTGATCTCATTTAGTTTCACCCCTCATTGGCAAAGTAGTCTATAAATATAAACATGTATGAAGTGATATTTATGCAAAACAGCTTGAATTCCAGAACCACTAGAGATGTGACTCACTTTAATCAAATGCATTATATTAAAATGTTACCTATGTAGTGGACCAATTTAAAACGTGATTCGATAAAAGTCCTGATTAACATGGAACATTTCAGGAAAAATCCATAGACGAGTATGCCTGTATATTAAGAGAATCTAGTGTTTTACATGTTTAATAATATTTGGTTCACTGAATCAATAATCATTTTTTTTAAATACTAAACTTCTACTACTTCAACATATTCTTCATACTAGGAATATACACCCTGGTTTGAATCATACACGCTTTTAATGCAATAAGATGTTCATTTTTGAAAGTCGTACTTAAAATAACAAGACTTGACATTTTTATTGCCATAGAAAATATTTGAGGATGACTATAATTTTTCTTTCTGTAATCCCAACAAGGTTAGTAATTCGAAATGTATTAAAACTCCAGGAATTAAAACATTTGGTTTAGTGTAAATTTGAGCATAACTTTTGAATACATTAAACATAATAAAATATATTTTATAGTGTAGACATCTAGAAATGTATTAATTTCCAAATAATAACATATGTGTTCATATAAAACTCTCAAATTTTTATCAAAGACATTTTCCCCACAAAAAAAGCTGGCTCACAGATGCTATATGACATTGTGAAAAATTAAGATTTGATTCACTGTTTTCACCAACTCTAAATTACACTTTCATTAATGAAGAAAACAAATTACAAGGTCCTATTTTTACCCCATGCAAAGTCCAGAAAAGAATATGGAGGAGGGAAGAAGATAGACGTCATCTTTCAGACTCTCATTTTCTGTAAGTGAAAGTGATTTTTGAACATTGCTGTTGAAGATAATACAAGGTACCAAACTGAAGTGTTGTGCTATAGGGATGTGGATGTCTTCATTGTATCTGATATCTAACACTGAGGGTACGTTTTCAGACACAGTGATTGATAATGGTATTCCTCCAACTTAGCACTCACTCGCTTTGCTAGTTCAGTTCAGTTCAGTCGCTCAGTCATGTCTGACTCTTTGCGACCCCATGAACTGCAGCACTCCAGGTCTCCCTGTCCATCACCAACTCCCGGAGTTCACTCAGACTCACGTCCATCGAGTCGGTGATGCCATCCAGCCATCTCATCCTCTGTCGTCCCCTTCTCCTCCTGCCCCCAATCCCTCCCAGCATCAAAGTCTAGTTTACAGAGGTGCTAACTCTTCATGTGATATCAAATAAATTATATTCTACAGAATGATGAAATTTGTAATAACGCTTTATACATTATAGGCATTTTGATACTTATATATGTAAACATATATATAGACAAAATAAAATTGAATGTAACTGTCAATAAAATATTTTTCAAATAGAAAGTAACCAAGATTCTGTTTACGCTATCCATTTTAATTCTCTGTTTATCAAGTTTCTTACATGGTAAGAATTAATTCTTACTAAAGCAGTTTGATAGAGCTAGTGCAATTAATTCACATTTATTTTAAAAATAGTAGGTGTTAACCTGAAATTTATTCTCAGAAAATGCTCTACACTGGAAATATTTCCAAGGATTGGTGACTTTACAATAGGAATATTTAAATGGTTACTGATATGACAGATATGAAAAACCTTCTTGATAGTGTGAATACAAAGGTATCAAGAGGTAGAATGAGTGTTGAATTTATGTTGTGGAAAATTGGTCCCAAGTTGGATTTCCACTTCATCAGAAAGCACTTTTGTCTTGTATGCAAACAGTTAATGAAGCATGCTAACACTGAATTGTCTTAACTAGTGTTAGAAATACTTCACCTTTATTCCTCTTTTTCCTTTTGGAAAGTTTTAGTACTAACATAGGGAGACACCCTAAATTTCACAACCCAATTCAATTTTTCAGCTACAATGAAAGAATAACTATTCATGCTTTAAATATTTTCATTTATGAATTATTTCCTATTGAAAGGTAGCAAAAGAGCCATCAATTCTGCTGCACAATAATAAATGCATGACGAGAATGATCTAGTCATTACATTTTTATCTAGCAGCCTACCTTTAGTTTGAGTATTTTGAAGCAGTGAGCCTTTTGATTTAGTTTTTAAAGCCTCTGGCAGGTGGCAAAATTTTGTTCCAACAACATTCATGTGATTTAGAACAAAGGAATTCTTTCAAGAGGTTTGTGGTTTTACCTTTATACCACTTTCAAAGAAAATGAGATGATCATTTCTTTCACATTAAAATTAAAATAAACATAAGGGGTAGGAAAAATTACACATTAGAGCAAATAATTGCACTTAAAAAAGGGCTTTTCATAGATTTATTCAGACCATACTTTATACTCATAAAAACAAAGTGTTCACCTGCATAACTTTTTCACAATATGATAATTTAATCCTTACTTTGCATGTCTTCTATTTGATATTAAAAATTCCTACTTTAAATTCAACTGTACAAGCTCATTACTGCTTTGTATAAAACATAACACCTTATATGCTATGATTTTAATATAAGTGATTTAGGTTATACAATTACTAACCCATGTAATTCTAAAATACTGAATAGTTTTTCTAAGTGCCTGAGATAAATGCATTTCTGACATAACTGTTACTTGAGAAAAAGAAAGTCTATAAAAAATTATTTGACTAAAGTATACCTGACTTTAAAAACCAGCTTTAATTTCAATTATCATCGAATATGAATAGGACTCACCTCTTAAAGTTTTGGTTACTGGTGTTTTAATTCTTCCAGAAAAAAACTTAGTGGGCTTCCAGAAAAAAAATATTTTGATAAAATATTACTCTCGAAAAAATACTCATGGTAAACTTATTTTACTAAGTATACACAAATATTTTTTAACCAGCAATAACATATATAGCCCTATTTCAGGGCCAGGAGAGAATAGTTTAGACATGATAAACAAGATGCCAACAAAATTAACAGAGCTTGTCAGGTGTGTCGTTTCAAACGAACAGGGGTCATATAAAATTAGACTTTTTAAACAAGAAATTTTGAGAAGTATTGCATCTGTTCCCTCATTTTAGAAATAAAGACTCTGATGTCCAGAACTATTAAATGATAAGCATTAACTCCACATCATGACACTTTCTCTTAATTTCCACATTCATGGTAAAGATTTCTATAATGAATCAGAAATAACTAATGGTTTTTGTAATAGATGTATTTCCTTTCTTCAAAAGGAAATAGATGTATTTGTAATAGGTTTATTTTATTGGTAAGATACAATCATGAATTTATCCTTAAGAGAGGTAATACTCAACTGAGAACTGAGTCACTTGCAAACCAGTTCTATACATTCCAGGACAATATTTTTCCTGAATAATATGACTAGCTGATATCATGTATGCATATTCATCATACAAATAGTAATATCATCTAGCATTTACATAAAACATATCAGTTTCAAAAGTTTTTACATTAAAATTTATTTCACCCATTAAAGCTCTTAACCAGATATCATTATACCTGTTTAGAAAAAAATGGAATATTTGGACCTCACTAACAAGGTGATATTCAAAGAACGAGGGTGCCGATGCAGAACTTCTGATTTTATAGAATAAATGCATCCCAGATGACACTTCCACTCCAAGTTAGACTTAAAGATAACATTTATTACCATATGGCAACTGGAAGATTCTTAAAAATAAACTTTATTCTCAGGTCTTCAAATATAAATAGATCAATTAAAATATTCATTTTTAATGTCTTAGTTTAGTTAAATATTAAATAATATTTCAGATGAAGAATATGGTATATTTGTTCCCTTAATTTAACTTAAAATTTAATTATTCTAGAATCAATGAGAACTAAGCAAAGTGGTTCTTCAAAAGGAAAATTCATGAGCTTGAGTATGCCAAATTCATTCTATTTTTTTTTTACAGTGATTATTTAGTGATCTATGCCACTAGGTAAACAAGAACCTTTAGATTCATAGTTGATAGGGAATTTACTGAGTACACATCAAGGAATGTAAAGCATAGTTTGGGGATATAAAAGTACAAAGGTTGGGGCTGTAACCATATCTGCCTTTAAGAATACACTGTGTAATTAAGGAAGATATGAAAGAAATTACAATCCACATGCAAATTTGGACAAAAAATCAAAAATTGAGTTTCTTAAAGCTTTATTTTAAACTTGAAAGGAGAAAATAGTCCTTTCTTTAAAGCAGGTAACATTTTATAACAGAGATGTTAAGCAACAATACTATAATCGAGTTTATTCTAAGTCACAAAGGTCCATATTGTCAAAGCTATGGTTTTTCCAGTAGTCATGTATGGATGTGAGAGTTGGACTATAATGAAAGCTGAGCCCTGAAGAATTGCTGCTTTGGAACTCGTGTTGGAGAAGACTCTTGAGAGTCCCTTGTACTGCACGGAGAACAAACCTGTCAATCCTAAAGGATATCAGTCCTGAATATTCATTGGAAGGGCTGATGCTGAAGCTGAAACTCCAATTCTTTGGCCAACTTATGCGAAGAACTGACTCATTGGAAAAGACCCTGATGCTGGGAAAAAATGAGTGCAGGAGGAGAAGGGGACGACATAGGATGAGATGGTTGTATGGCATCACCGACTTGATGGACATGAGTTTGAGCAAGCTCCTGGAGTTGGTGATGGACAGGGAAGCCTGGTGTGCTGTAGTCCATGGGGACGCAAAGAGTTGAACAGGACTGAGCGACTGAACTGAACTGAACTATGAAGTAGGTTATTATGTGTCCAATCTTTGGATGAGAACCATGTAGACTAAAAATTAAAAATAATAAGAAACAATGATCCTTTATTCTAGTTTGAAGATTGAAATAAAATTATGTAATATTAGCTACAGTGTTAGTAAACACAAGTAGTAAACTGAGATCTTCAGAAATTGACTTTTTGATAGAAAAATTCACATTATTAAAAATCCATTCTCATTATTAAGTTAGTAAAATAATGAAACATTTTCATCTTGATTAATATGCCTCAATATGCCCTTAGAGAATATTATGAATGAGAGAGAAATAAGAGACATATTCTGTGTAAATCCAAAGGTAATAAACCAGTATTCAATTTGTTTTCAAAGACTGGCAAATTCATTCAGATGAGCTACCAAAATATAAAATAAAAATAAGTGGCAAAACTATCCTGTTAGAAGAGAAAAATGTCCTGTATTGCAGTTGATATGATTGTCTTCCTAGAATTTCCAAGCTGAAGAGATGGAGTTTGGACAGCATAATATCAAGTTAGGAGTCTCTAAACCATTTTTAACACTGGTGGCTCAGTGGTAAAGAATCTGTCTGCCAATGTAGGAGACTTGGATTAGATCCCTGGGTCCGGAGGATTCCCCTGGAGAAGAAAATGGCAACCCGCTCCAGTATTCTTGCCTGGAGAATCCCATAGACAGAAGAGCCTGGCAGTCTGCAGTCAGTTCAAGCGGTCACAAAAGAGTTGGACATGACTTTGCGACTAAAAGACACAACCATTTTTAACCACTAAATAGAAAGAGATGATAATACTTATCTGCTCAAATATTAAGTGAGAGCAATCAACAAAGCAGGGATATTTGTATGTTTTATAGAGGCTTGCAGAAATTATATTCTGTTATGTTTTTCATTAGCATTCTACTGTCCTGAATATGAAAGTGATGACAGTGACATATTGACTATTTTACTCAAGGTCATGCTTTTATACCTTCTTCTAGAAATTAAAGATGTGGCAAAAATTATTTTCATTTTTTTAATTTTTAGTCATTGGATGCTATTGTATTTAAGAACTAACTCAAAAGCACCTCATAGTTGCCTAACACAGTCTTAAATAGATATCATCCATGGCAGTCACAGAAACACACATGTATATGTACATCTGCATGTGTAGGCATTGGTGAAAAGTCAGTCTGTAACACAAAGACAATTGGATATAAGTGCAATTTTTCAAGATTTTTTCAAATATGAATATTTTATATTGATTAGAAATATTCTTGAATTTTGTTTGATAGATCCCTTCATTAAGCTGGGTGGTTATGTTGTTATAACCAAATATAAGGAATATATTGCTTATTTGATAACACTGTCAGCAAGAAACAAAAATATATTAAAAGGCTTCTCAACTGTCCCTAGAAATTCTGGTGCTAAACCTATCTGCATGAAACAGATCAAGACAGGTCCTATACAAAGAAAACTTTGGAGAAGTTTTAAATTTCTGAAACATTTAATCCAGGTTGATGTGTTTTTTTGATCATTTGTTTAATGTGAAATAGGAGAGAAAGCTAACCTGACAATCACTCTCTTCTCTCTCTCCATCTGACATCTGAGCCTCCTACACACAAAGCAAATCACGGCGAGAATAAGATTATGATGCAATGATCTCGTTGTGAACGTTGCATTATGGCTCAGGCAGTACATAAGCAGTCCCTCGGCACTTGTGCTTACAGCAATTTGAATTTCTCTAGTAGCTCACTATGATTTATGGCATATTTCAGACTTTCTCTTCACCAAGGGAGAATACTGTCAAGTTCACGAGAGTTCTGCAACTAAGATAAAGGAGGGAAAAAAGACCACGCCGAATAACCAGGAATTTGTGTTTTGTTGAAATTTGGGCATTTAAAACTGAATTGGTTGTGAAATTATCTTTGACAGTTGTATTCAAAATCATCTCATATATTGAACAGAAAAACCAATGGTGTTTTAGCGAATCATCCAGGGGTTTATTCAGCTTTCAATTCACATGTAAAACACTGGTTTGAAGAACAAGAGTTAAGATTTTAGTGTTAATAGTAGAACAGTCCTTCAACGGGGACTTATATAAAATTCTGCTGTTTATCTTTTTTTGAAACTCCTGTTCTGGCAAACAGGTGGTTTCTTATACCTGCAGTATTTCATTTCCTCATACACAGCTGTGTTAGAAAATGTTTGATTTTATGAACCACATGCCAGACTTGGCAATATTTTTATAACAGACAGGAAAAAGCAAATTGTATTGCTTCATTTATTTTTCCTATACTAGCAATGTAAATTTTCAGATTTAATATCACATGCTTTCTTCATAGTCCACATTTGTAATATAAGGAGCTGTTTCTCCAGAAATATGGACAATAGCATGAATTCATCCCTAAATTCACATGCAAAATAAAACACTGCTGATGAAAGCTTTTTTTGCCTCCTTTTTTATTATTATTCATAAAATTCCCTAGGTATGCATGGTGCTTTATAGAGCATATAAAAAGACAAGGTCTCTGCCACAAAGAGTTTATAGTATAATACAAGAAACATATCGTGTAAAACAGTTCAGATGTAGCAAAAACATATTATTTGAGGGACAATTGTGTGAGGATGCATTAAAAGATAGCTATTAAAAAGGATATAGAGTCACAAATGATCTTTTTAATATATTTTTGGGACAATTTGTTGGACAAGGGTAAAAAATGATAGTGATAAATAATAAATTTGGTAGGATACCCACTCAAATTGTATTTTCCAATTCTCCATAATCAATTAATTATGTCCACAAAAATTTAAACGCTTTAATATATTTTGTTTCAGAATTGCTCTCCTACCTCCTTTCTCCATAATATGGAAGTTGATTTCAATGATTCATAGACACCATTTACGTATGTTATATTACATTATGTGATCAGAGAACATAAATGGAAAACTTTTCATTGTGAGCCCAGTGATTAATCAAACTTAATAAAGTAAGGTGCATAAAGGTTACATTGTCTTCATAGTCACTTGAGATAGGTACTGGAAAAACTAAACTGGAAATCATGTTTCTGAATTTCTAATTTAATATTTCTTAAAATGAATGAACCTTCTTTTACCTATTTTGATAATCTAGAATGAAGAACACAAACAGCAGACCCTTCCTCCAGTTATACCATCTTAAAAGTCACAAAATGTCAGGCAAGAAATGATCTCCTTTGAGATTCAATTTACTCATCTGTAAAATGGAAATGCCAACAATATTAAAATTTTATGTCTCAGACTAAATGAAAATAAAAAAGCAGATTTGAAAATGAGAATAAAAACTTTCCATAATAAAACCCTAGAATGCCAATATTGACCAAAATGCAACTTGAACCTATCTCTAAAATGGAGGAAATATTCTATTAGAATGTAGAGCAATTCCTTGAATAAAGAGAAAGCTAGAAGTAACAAGGATATGTATAAAAAGGTATTCTTGCCTAACTCTCAATCATTAAGCATTCATTCAGGAGGTTTCTTGTTTTTTAAGTCTTGAGTATTATTAACATTTTTTATTTATTTCTGAATTTGTATACTTTTAAACTTTAATAATGACTTTTCTAACAATGAGCTTACAAAATTTTTGACAACCTGACAATTAAATCTGTGAGCCAGCTCCAATTCACTACTTCCTGCTGCCCATACTCAGAGGTTGTGTATATCAAATGCTAGCTCCAGTCTTTTAGTTTCAATGTCCCATCGTTTTCCTCTTGGAAAATTTATGGAACAACCATATATTGACAGCATGTGCCAGTCAGTGCAGCCAAGCTAGCTGTGCCCTCAGGAAGCTGGTAGGCTCATGGATCTGGATGGACATGAAACAAACAGACTCACAAATGAAGATTTTATGAACTCCTCAAAGCGCTTACAGAAGGACCAGGGTGCTATGGAATGGAATGACTTGAGGGCAGAGTTGGAGAACTGACTTAAATCTAGCATTCAGGGAAGGACATTTAAGCAGAGACTGGAAAATCAATAGAAGTCATGAACAAACTGAAGACAGTCCCATCGGCCAGTGCTGGGGAAGGAAAATGTGTATGTTACATAGTTGAAGAAAAGCCAGTGTATAGAGAAGATGAAGCAGGAAGAATAACTCAGAAGGGATTTGAGAGGAGAATTGGAATACATTCTTTATGATGCAGGGTCTTTCAGGCCACTAGAAGAAAGCTGAGCTTTACTCTAAGGAAAATAAAAAGCCAATGAAAAGTTTTTAAAAGACAAATTTTATGAATCAATTTATGATTGACAGTCATCACAGTACCTCTTATTAACACAATGAGTTATGATTGTTCAGTAGCTAAGTCATGTCCAACTCTTTTGAGATCCCATGGACTGTAGCCTACCAGGTTCCTCTGTCCATAGGATTTTCCCGGCAAGAGAACTCGGGTGGGTTACCATTTCCTCCTCCAGAGGATCTTCCCAATCTGGGGATAGAGCCCAAACTTTCTGCTTAGCAGGAGGATTCTTTACCTCTGAGCCACCTGGGAAGCCCACCTTTTATAATGAGAGAAGATGATAAAAGGTAAAGAGTGAAATCAGGAAGACTAGATTAAGGGTCATTGTAGTGGCCCATGTCGGGGGTGCTAGTGTGGGTTTCCCCACAGGCAATGTGAAGAGGAAGATGAATCCTAAGTAAGGACTGGAGGAAGAATAAACAGATATAGTGTTGCATTACATAAGAAAGCAGATGCAAGACAGGGGCAGGGACCCATGTTAAGAATGATTTCAGATTTTCCACAATTTAGCATGTGGCTTAAACAAAGTTTTAAAAGGTTGCTATTTTCTAAATTTGAGGAAGACTGTCCAAAGTTATAGAGTCCATGTTGGGCCATAACGCTGTATTAATTTGCAATTCATTTCTCCTGGGAGGAATACTAAAATTCTTGGTATGAATTTCAAATAGAAGCATGCATGCCTACTTAGTTGCTCAGTCATATCTGACTCTTTGCAGCCATATGAACAGTAGCCCACTGAGTTCCTCTGTCCACAGGATTTCCCAGACAATAATACTGGCATGGGTTGTTATTTCCTTCTTCAGGGGACCTTCCTGACCAGGGATTGAACCTGGGTCTTTTGCATTGCATGCAGATTCTTTACCATCTGAGACACCAAGGAAGCCCTTAGTTAGAAGTGTGTGCTGTATGTTCAGTTGCTTCAGTCGTGTCCGACTCTTGGTGACCCTATGGATTATCACTTGCCAGGCTCCTCTGTCCATGGGATTCTCCAGGTAAGAATACTGGTGTGAGTTGCCATTTTCTCCTCCAGGGGATCTTCCCAATCAAGGGATCAAACCGGTGTCTCTTATGTCTCCTGAATTGACAGGCAAGCTCTTTACCACGAGAGCCACCTGGGAAGCCCTCTGAAATCACAGAGCTGTCTACAAAAGCAGGCTCCTGCTCAGGACACTCTTGGCTGCAGAAGCAAACACACACCCAGGCACACCAGCTCTGCACACGGCTCCAAAGCCACACATGTGTGAGCGCTGGATCCCTGCTCTGTGGGGGACCAGTCTGACTGGCTCTCACTGGCAGACTTGGAGAACATTGCAGGAGGGGGTTCTCCAGAGGAGAGGACATGCATCCTGACCAACCCTTAAATAGAAGACTGCACTCCAAATCTTTTAGAGCAGAGGATACAATGTTAACTCAATCTATAAAATTTAATTAGTTAATTGCACAATTTTCTATAGGATGAAAACCAAGAAAATTATATGGGTGGTTGACCTGCTTTGAATAACATTAAATATATGTATAAATGTATTACATACATTTATATTATATATATATATATATATATATATAATATTACAAGAGCAGTTCCAAGAAAATGGAGGTGGAAATGAGTGACACAGAAACTATTTCTGGAATCCTGAGGAATATTTCTCTTGATATAAAGTCTAAGAACTGAAACATGGAGGGAAGAAGAAGGAAAAAAAAAAAAAAAACTAGGTAAACTTCAGTTATTGTGTTTCCCTGATGGTTTAGATGGTAAACAATCTGCCTGCAATGTGGGAGACCCAGGTTTGATTCCTGGGTTGGGAAGATTCCCCTGGAAAAGGGAATGGATACCAATTCCAGCCATTCTTGCCTGGAGAATCCCATGGACAGAAGAGCCTGGCAGGCTACAGTCCATTGGGTTGCAAACAGTCAGACATGACTTGAATGTGAATTATTATAAACTCTAAATATGATACTGAAAATAGACACCAGTGAGAGCAAAAAACAAGAAAAGACAACATTAGTATACAAATGCCACAATTCAAAAATTCCTCTCAAAATAGAAGAAAACATTTGCATCCATCAATTACTAAAATAGAAATAATTTTTGAAATTAATTATAATTAAGATAAGCATTTGTTTCCAACTAAATCACATACCATAAATCAAAGAGGTAAATGTGAAAATTTCTACACATAAATCTTAGGAAATATTCTAAAATGATATATTTTAATATAATTCCTTATTCATGGTAAACATAAAGAAACTATAAAATTTAAACCATGAAATCATGTGTCTTATTGCTATGTCTACATGTAGAGTCAATATCCAATTTAAATTATAAATAAAATATAGCTTGCACTTGAAAGCTTCAAACTTATTTTCAATTCATAAATATAGGAACAATTTAAACCACTTTTGCACGTTATTTTATCTATCAATAGTAATTAACATAGACTTAATCTGCCTAATGTTAATGACCACTGTTCTTCCGTAAATCCCAGTTAAACCAAGCTTATTAGGGGCTAATTAAAGGAAGTCTTATGTGCACTGAATAAAGTAATGTCTGTTTTTAAAGTTGGAGTATATATTTTGTGTGATAAAATAAAATGAGACAAAACTTTTCAGTTAAAAGTTTACAGGCTGATTATTGATTTCTAAAACAAAAAAAATACCAATGAAATAACTGACAACTTCGTTCTTCCTATCTGTATGTGCTTTTTACTGGTGGAGCAATATGATAGTATATTTCCTGAACACGCACTAACCTCAGATTGCTCCAAATAATCAATAAACACCCTTTGGATATATTAAATCAGGATCAGCTAGTGATAAGTGAGGAATGTTGAAGGCATGTAGAGGAGGAAATAGGATTTCAAATAATGCAAAGACATTAGAAATATTAGTAACTCCCAACATTTTAAAAGTTATTTGTATGTATGTGTGTATACATGTGTGCATGAACTTTATTATGTTGTTTCTATTTTCTAATTAATAAACTTTAGTGCTTACAGTTGGAGAAGGAAATGGCAACCCACTCCAGTGTTCTTGCCTGGAGAATCCCATGGACGGAGAAGCCTGGTAGGCTGCAGTCCATGGGGTCGCACAGAGTCGGACACGACTGAAGCGACTTAGTAGTAGTAGTAGTTACAATGTGTCCCATTGTGTTTAATAACTGTTAACAATTTAACCCCACTAATCCCTGAGTCTTATGAAATATTTTTAATTATTATAGTTATAATACAGATGAGAAACTGAGACACAAAAATGCTAAGATGCCAAAAAGTCATATGAAGAACAGAAAGAATAGAGCCATACTTTACACCCAGGCAGTTAGGCACCAGGTGTTGTGATCTCAACACTAAACACAAAGTTGTGTTGCCTCTCAGTTTTCACTTAAATGTTCTTTCTCTCTCTCTCACACACACGCTTCTTTCTCTCTTATCTTCTGCCTCCATCCCTGCCAATGACATCTTTTGAGGAAGCAGCAGTAGATATTATATGTTACTAACAAAGTTTGGTGCAGTCTGAGGACTGATAGAAAAAGAAATTGGCATATCAACAGAAAGCTCTAAGCATGAAAATGCGGTATACACAAAAACTTAGAATTTGAGATTAAATATGACTATAATGAGAAATTATCTGTGGTTTTAAGAAAACAAAAATGATGTCGAACTCCATTACATGAGAGATGTTTTTTGGTTTTGTTTTCTTTAATCTAAATGGACAAAGAATGAGTTCTGAATAGTTTAAAACACACATATATATATATGGATGGATGTGTATGTCTATATGTATGTGTGTGTGAGAAAGAGAATGTGACATTTACATGTTTGTTTTCAATACAGTTTTATAGTTCAAATTTGGAGATAAACAGACGTGATTTTGGTACTGAGGGACAACCCTGCCATGCAAATCTACTTCTCAGATGCAACTTGTGGTAGGTCATAAATTATTTTGACAAATTAGGTAAGATTGTCTACTGAATGACCTCCTTACCTGTTTTTACCAATTTGTTTCTTTTCTACTCATTGCTTTTGTCACCTTTATTTCTCAGCTTTAGTGATTTATAGCCTACTAATCAGAATCTCTGGTTATTGACTACACGTAAAACTGCCTGCACCATATAAGTCTATGATATGGAAATTTCAAGCCACAAATCACTCTAGATTCTTGGGAGAATAAGTAGATGTTATGCAATTATGTTACAGTCTTCATTTTAAAAAGAAACTTTTACAAATAAATGACTCATTTGGCAGACTGTACTTTGAAATATCACAATATTGTGCTGAATTACAAAAGAGAAAATAACACACAATAAATGAAGACTTAGAAGAATAAAATAGTTACAAAGTTGCCTACTACTCTGACTTAGTTAAAAAAGAAAAACCTCAAGACAAAATTAATATCATTCGAAAGCAGTGATCTAAATAAACTTGTATATGCACTTCTGTATAAATTTATCTCATCAATCACAGGAAGTAGGTTTGGTACTATAAAGAGAAGATATTACTAGCAACATTTTCAATCACAGTGCCATATATCCAAAAGCAATCAATAAAGAAACATACAGGAACTGACAAACAACTAGTCAATGGAATCATTTTTCCTGAAATACTTAGCAATAGCCTTTTAAAGTAATTGCTTGTGGTCAATGCTACTCATATTTTGGTCTGCTTGCTTGTTAAAATAGAATGGATACCATGTCCATTAATTTTTTTGGCTGTCAAAGGAAGTTTTTCACATTTACAATCAACCACAAGGAGGGAAAAATCAGCTTTATGTTAATTTTACCAAACAAACTTTGAGAATCAACAGATTTTTTAAAAATGAAAGGGAAGAAAATATATTTTTTTCAGAAAAAATATAAAAGATACATATTTTTTGCTCATCCCTGTCTTAACAATTTCTCTCAGGTTTTGCTAAAGTAAAACCACTTCTCATTTTCAACTATTTTGAGAATTTATGTCTTATAAAAAAAAAAGACATTTCTGTTGCGGGTTCAGTATCAACATAGATTAAGCCAATTATGGAACACATCTTTCTTAGTTGATGGGAGAACTTAGAAACTGCTGAGTTACACTTTGTGGTAAACATTTTGGAACATTGCCAAAGCTGTTATAAACATTTCTGAGCTCGCTTTTCCAGGGAACTCTTTTAAAAATCAATTAGAAGTGAAAGTCTTTCAGTGCTGGTGTTTTAAAATGTCAAGCTTGTATTACTTTTTTCCTTGTTGTGCATCAATGGTAATATTTCAAAACCTGTATATTAAATTGATTATATTCTATAATTAAGCCATTAAAGGGGGTGAATGTACAAGTGTTCTAAAATTCACACCACAGCAGAACTGGCTTGGATTTTTTTTTTTTTTAATAAGCCCAATTAGGTAAAAAGAGGGAAGGAAAAAAAAGAATGCATGAGGTAACAAGAAAGTATAAATGGCCATTCAAATTTTATTTTTAAAATGTTATCAAGTGTATTATTGATTTTGAAAAAAAATCTGAACATTACAAGTCAATAGGTTAAAATAATAAATGCTTTATTTATGATTCCTAAATCAGGATATATTTAGAAAGCAATCTATGGACAATGGCAGAGGATCAGTTATAAGTCTAAATTTACAAAAGAGAGATCTATTTAAAGATTAATTACAATCAAGACTACATTGCATTTATTTAAAATATATAATATGATATTAGATGAATGCTTAGTATGTGTGCATGTTTCAATATGTGTGTACTTATTTAATCTTTTTATTAAGAAGGGATATTGTCAATTTTTCAAGGTAATATCAACTTTCATGCACTAAAAACTAGTTAATTCTGTGTTATATATAATGATGTTATATAAAATAATATATCTTAGGAAAAATAAGATTAAAATTCTTAACTATCTGAAAGTGTATTTCTTTTCTCTACAAATAAATCACAAATTTACTGTAGAGAGCAAAGGATTAAAATTCCTCATGTATGTGTAACAAACACATTGATATTAATTGGTTTGTCCTTTCAAATTGTGTTTATCTCTTCATTTCCATCACAGTTTCAAAGGTCACTCCATTCCATTTATAAATCCAATATGACAGAGATTAGTAAAAGCAAAAAGCAACAACTAAATGAGCACATCATCATGCAATCACACATCTCACAATTCATTTATCCAATTAATAAAAAATACCATCAAATGCTTTGTGGTGAGTTTTTTCAAAGCATCAAAATGGTTCATGTCAAAATAACTTAATCATCAACATTTATGTTCCACTGGTATAGCAAATGTAGAGAAACTGTGAAATTATACCTCAGTAGAAAGTTAGACAAATAAGTATTTCTATATTTTTCCAAAATAAAATAATTAAAAAAATATATATATATATTTAACAAAGTCAACCTGTAGTAGTAGTAAGTTAATCAGAGTTTCTTATGAGCTGAAATATATGCATACTTTTGTGTATGAGAGTGCACTGGAGTGAGTGTGTGTGTGTGTGTGTAAGAGAGAGAGAGAGAGATGTCTAGCTATTTAATTGCTAAGGTCATATATTATCTAGAAGAGGAATCCAAAGGACTGAAAATAGTGTTATCACTTACTAACAGATACAAGAAATTTTCTAATTTTGATGCTTGTTTTGATATATTTACTTTAAAAAGGTCCTAGAACCTGGCCTTTCCCCTTGATGCAGGCATGGATTTGGACAGTGGTAGGTATATACAGTTTCCCTGGGGCCTCAGATAGTAAAAAATCTGCCTGCAAGGCAGGAGACCTGGGTTCTATCCCTGGGTTCGAAAGATCCCCTGGAGAAGGGAATGGCAACCCTCCAATATTCTTGCCTGGGAAATCCCATGGACAGAGGAGCCTGGTGGGCCTCAATCCATTAGGTTGCAGAGAGTCAGACATGACTGACTAACACTTACTTAGGTGTGTAAAAGCACACAAAGAGACTAAATACCTGCCATGTGCATCAAAACTGGCAACTCTAGGAGGCTGACCTATAGATTGCTAAAGGAAGTCATTTTAAAACAATTTAACTGCCTTGGTAAGATTCG